>NW_028322234.1:19976449-20129978 GCF_059928025.1 Delphinapterus leucas
TAGGGGACGGGTGTGGGTAAGGCTTCGGGTAACGGTTAGGGTTAGGGTTCGGGTTAGGGTTAGGGCACGGGGACGGTTCAGCGTACAGGTTAGGGTACGACAACGGTTTAGGGTGAGCGTACGTTTTAGGGTATGGGTTAGTGTTAGCGTACGAGTTAGGATTAGTGGACGGGTTAGGGTAAGGCTTCGGGTAAGATTTAGGGATAGGGTTAGGGTTAGAGGACGGGGACGATTTAGGGTACAGGTTAGTGTACGACAACAGTTTAGGGTGAGCGTATGTGATAGCGTACGGGTTAGGATTGGTAACGGGTTAGGGTAAGGCTTCGGGTGAGGGTTAGGGTTAGGCTTAGGTTTAGGGGACGGGGACGGGGATGGTTTGGGTACAGGTTAGGGTATGACAACGTTCTAGGGTGAGTGTACGTGTTAGGGTACGGGTTAGTGTTAGCGTACGGGTTTGGATTAGGGGAAGGGTTAGGGTAAGGCTTCGGGTAAGGTTTAGGGTTAGGGTTAGGGTTAGGGGACGGGGACGGGGACGGTTTAGGGTACATGTGAGTGTACGACAACGGTTTAGAGTGAGCGTACGTGTTAGGGCACTGGTTAGTGTTAGCGTACGGGTTAGGATTAGGGGACGTGTTAGGGTAAGGCTTCGGGTAAGGGTTAGGGTTAGGTTTAGGGTTAGGGTTAGGTTTAGGGGACGGGGACGATTTAGGGTACAGATTAGTGTGCGACAACGGTTTAGGGTGAGCGTACGTGATAGGGTACGTGTTAGTGTTAGGGTACGGTTTAGGATTAGGTGACGGTTTAGGGTAAGGCTTTGGGTAAGACTTAGGGTTAGGGTTAGGTTTAAGATTAGGGGACGGGGTTGGTTTAGGGTACAGGTTAGCGTACGACAACGTTTTAGGGTGAGCGTACGTCTTAGGGCATGGCTTAGTGTTAGCGTACAGGTTAGGATTAGGGGACGGGTTAGGGTAAGGCTTCGGGTAAGGGTTAGGTTTAGGGTTAGGGTTAGGGTTAGGAGACGGGACGGTTTAGGGTACAGGTTAGGGTACGACAACGGTTCAGGGTGAGCGTACGTGTTAGGTTATGGATTAGTGTTTGCGTACGGGTTAGGATTAGGGGACGGTTTAGGATAAGGCTTTGTGTAAGGGTTAGTGTTAGGGTTAGGGTTAGGTTTAGGGGACGGGGACGGTTTAGGGTACAGTTTAAGGTATGACAAAGTTTTAGGGTGAGTGTACGTGTTAGGGTATGGGTTAGTGTTAGCGTACGGGTTAGGTTTAGTGGACGGGTTAGTGTAAGGCTTCGGGTAAGGGTTAGTGATAGGGAAAGGGTTCGGGTTAGGGTTAGGGGCAGGGGACGGCTTAGGGTACAGGTTAGTGTACGACAACAATTTAGGTTAAGCGTACGTGATAGCGTACGGGTTAGGATTGCTGACGGGTTAGGGTAAGGCTTCGGTTGAGGGTTAGGGTTAGGGTTAGGTTAGGGTTAGGGGACGGGGACGGTTTAGGGTACAGGTTAGTGTACGACAACGGTTTAGGGTGAGCGTACGTGTTAGGGCATGGGTTAGTGTTAGCGTACGTGTTAGGATTAGGGGACGGGTTAGGGTAAGGCTTCGGGTAAGTGTTAGGGTTAGTTTTAGGGTTAGCGTTAGGGTTAGGGTTAGGGCTAGGGGACGCGGATGGTTTAGGGTTCAGGTTAGGGTACGACAATGCTTTAGGGTGAGCGTACGTGTTAGGGCACGGGTTATTGTTAGCGTACGGGTTAGGATTGGGGACGGGTTAGGTTCAGGCTTCGGGCAAGGGTTAGAATTAGGGTTATGTTTAGGGTTAGGGTTAGGGTTAGGGGACGGTTTAGTGTACAGATTAGAGTACGACACCGGTTTAGGATGAGCATACGTGTTAGGGTACCATTTAGTATTAGCGTACGGGTTAGGATTAGGGGACGGGTGAGTGTAAGGCTTCGGGTAAGGGTTAGGGTTAGGGTTAGGGATAGGGTTAGGGTTAGGGTTAGGGGACAGGGACGGTTTAGGGTATAGGTTAGGGTACGACAACGGTTTAGGGTGAGCGTACGTGTTAGGCTACGGCTTAGTGTTAGCGTACGGGTTAGGATTAGGGCACGGGTGAGGGTAAGGCTTCGGGTAAGGGTTAGGGTTAGGGTTAGGGTTAGGGTTAGGGGACGGAGACGGGGACGGGGATGGTTTAGGTTACAGGTTAGGGTACGACAACGGTTTAGGGTGAGCGTACGTGTTAGGGTATTGGTTAGTGTTAGCGTACGGTTTAGGATTAGGAGACGGGTGAGGGTAAGGCCTCGGGTAAGGGTTAGGGTTAGGGTTAGGTTTAGGGTTAGTGTTAGGGTTAGGGGACAGTGACGGTTTAGGGTACAGGTTAGGGTACGACAACGGTTTAGGGTGAGCGTACGTGTTAGGGTACGGGTTAGTGTTAGCGTACGGGTTAGGATTAGGGGATGGCTGAGGGTAAAGCTTCGGGTAAGGTTTAGGGTTAGGGTTAGGGTTAGGGTTAGGGTTAGTGTTTGGGTTAGGGGACGGGGACGGGGACGGTTTAGAGTACATGTTAGGGTACGACAAGTGTTTAGGGTGAGCGTACGTGTTAGGGTACGGGTTAGTGTTAGCGTACGGGTTAGGATTAGGGGACGGCTGAGGGTAAGGCTTCGGATAAGGGTTAGGGTTAGGGTTAGGGTTAGGTTTAGGGTTAGGGTTAGGGGACGGGGACGGTTTAGGGTACAGGTTAGTGTACGAAAATGGTTTAGTGTGAGCGTACGTGTTAGGGTACGGGTTAGTGTTAGCGTACGGGTTACGATTAGGGGACGGATGAGGGTAAGGCTTCGGGTAAAGGTTAGGGTTAGGGTTACGGTTAGGGTTAGGGTTAGGGGAGAGGGACAGTTTAGGGTACAGGTTAGGGTACGACAACAGTTTAGGGTGAGCGTACGTGTTAGGGTACGGGTTAGTGTTAGCGTACGGGTTAGGATTCGGGGACGGGTGAGAGTAAGGCTTCGGGTAAGGGTTAGGGTTAGGGTTAGGGTTAGGGTTAGGGGACGGGGACGGTTTAGGGTACAGGTTAGTGTACGACAACGGTTTAGTGTGAGCGTACGTGTTAGGGTACGGGTTAGTGTTAGCGTACGTGTTAGGGTTAGGGGACGGGTGAGGGTAAGGCTTCGGGTAAGGGTTAGGGTTAAAGATAGGGTTAGGGTTAGGGTTAGGGGACGGGTACGGTTTAGTGTACAGGTTAGGGTACGACAACGGTTTAGTGTGAGCGTACGTGTTAGGGTACGGTTTAGTGTTACCGTACGGGTTATGATTCGGGGACGGGTGCGGGTAAGGCTTCGGGTAAGGGTTAGGGTTAGGGTTAGGGTTAGGGGACGGGGACGGGGACGGGGACGGTTTAGGGTACAGTTTACGGTACGACAAAGGTTTAGGGTGAGCGTACGTGTTAGGGTACGTGTTAGTGTTAGCGTAAGGGTTAGGATTAGGGTACGGGTGAGAGTAAGGCTTCGGGTAAGGGTTAGGGTTAGGGTTAGGGTTAGGGGACGGGGACGGTTTAGGGTACAGTTTAGAGTACGACAACGGTTTAGGTTGAGCGTGCGTGTTAGGGTATGGGTTAGTGTTAGCGTACGGGTTAGGATTAAGGGACGGGTGAGGATAAGGCTTCGGGTAAGGTTTAGGGTTAGGGTTAAGGTTAGGGAGCGGGGACGGGGACGGGAACGGTTTAGGGTACAGGTTAGGGTACGACAACGGTTTAGGGTGAGCGTACGTGTTAGGGTACATGTTAGTGTTAGCATACGGGTTAGGATTAGGGGAGGGGTGAGGGTAAGGCTTCGGGTAAGGGTTAGGTTTAGGGTTAGGGTTAGGGTAAGGGGACTGGGACTGGGACGGTTTAGGGTACAGGTTAGGGTACGACAACGGTTTAGGGTGAGCATACGTGTTATGGTACGGGTTAGTGTTAGCGTACGGGTTAGGATTAGGGGACGGGTGAGGGTAAGGTTTCGGGTAAGGTTTAGGGTTAGGGTTAGGGTTAGGGGACGGGGACGGTGACGGGGACGCTTTAGGGTACAGGTTAGGTTACGACAACGGTTTAGGGTGAGTGTACGTGTTAGGGTACGGGTTAGTGTTAGCGTACGGGTTAGGATTAGGGGACGGGTGAGGGTAAGGCTTCGGGTAAGGGTTAGGGTTAGGGTTAGGGTTAGGGTTAGGGGACGGGGACGGTGACGGGGACGCTTTAGGGTACAGGTTAGGTTACGACAACGGTTTAGGGTGAGTGTACGTGTTAGGGTACGGGTTAGTGTTAGCGTACGGGTTAGGATTAGGGGACGGGTGAGGGTAAGGCTTCGGGTAAGGGTTAGGGTTAGGGTTAGGGTTAGGGTTAGGGTTAGGGGACGGGGACGGGGACGGTTTAGGGTACAGGTTAGTGTACGACAACGGTTTAGGGAGAGCGTACGTGTTAGGGTACGGGTTAGTGTTAGCGTACGGTTTAGGATTAGGGGACGGGTGAGGGTAAGGCTTCGGGTAAGGGTTAGGGTTAGGGTTAGGGTTAGGGGATGGGGACGCTTTAGGGTACATGTTAGGGTACGACAACGGTTTAGGGTGAGCGTACGTGTTAGGGTACAGTTTAGTGTTAGCGTACGGGTTAGGATTAGGGGACGGGTCAGGGTAAGGCTTTGGGTAAGGGTTAGGTTTAGGGTTAGGGTTAGGGTTAGGGGACGGGGACGGGGACGGTTAGGGTACAGGTTAGGGTACGACAACGGTTTAGGGTTAGCGTACATGTTAGGGTACGGGTTAGTGTTAGCGTACGGGTTAGGATTAGGGGACTGTTTAGGATAAGGCTTCGGGTAAGGGTTAGGGTTAGGGTTAGGGTTAGGGTACGGGGACGGTTTAGGGTACAGGTTAGGGTACGACAACGGTTTAGGGTGAGCGTACGTGTTAGGGTACAGTTTAGTGTTAGCGTACGGGTTTGGATTAGGTGACGGGTGAGGGTAAGGCTTCGGGTAAGGGTTAGGGATAGGGTTAGGGTTAGGGTTAGGGGACGGGGACGGGGACGGTTTAGGGTACAGGTTAGGGTACGACAACGGTTTAGGGTGAGCGTACGTGTTAGGGTACGGGTTAGTGTTAGCGTACGGGTTAGGATTAGGGGACGGGTGAGGGTAAGGTTTCGGGTAAGGGTTAGTGTTAGGTTTAGGGTTAGGGTTAGGGTTAGGTGATGGGGATGGTTTAGGGTACAGGTTAGGGTACGACAACGGTTTAGTGTGACCGTATGTGTTAGGGTACGGGTTAGTGTTAGCGTACGGGTTACGATTAGGGGACGGGTGAGGGTAAGGCTTCGGGTAAAGGTTAGGGCTAGGGTTACGGTTAGGGTTAGGGTTAGGGGACGGGGACAGTTTAGGGTACAGTTTAGGGTACGACAACAGTTTAGTGTGAGCGTACGTGTTAGGGTACGGGTTAGTGTTAGCGTACGTGTTAGGATTAGGGGACGGGTGAGGGTAAGGCTTCGGGTAAGGGTTAGGGTTAGGGTTAGGGTTAGGGTTAGGGTTAGGGGACGGGTACGGTTTAGTGTACAGGTTAGGGTACGACAACGGTTTAGGGTGAGCGTACGTGTTAGGGTACGGTTTAGTGTTAGCGTACGGGTTATGATTCGGGGACGGGTGAGGGTAAGGCTTCGGGTAAGGGTTAGGGTTAGGGTTAGGGTTAGGGGACGGGGACGGGGACTGGGACGGTTTAGGGTACAGTTTAGTGTACGACAACGGTTTAGGGTGAGCGTACGTGTTAGGGTACGTGTTAATGTTAGCGTAAGGGTTAGGATTAGGGGACGGGTGAGAGTAAGGCTTCGGGTAAGGGTTAGGGTTAGGCTTAGGGTTAGGGTTAGGGTTAGGGGACGGGGACGGTTTAGGGTACAGGTTAGGGAGGACAACGGTTTAGGGTGAGCGTGCGTGTTAGGGTACGGGTTAGTGTTAGCGTACGGGTTAGGATTAGGGGACGGGTGAGGATAAGGCGTCGGGTAAGGTTTAGGGTTAGGGTTTGGGTTAGGGGGCGGGGACGGGGACGGGGACAGTTTAGGGTACAGGTTAGGGTACGACAACGGTTCAGGGTGAGCGTACGTGTTAGGGTACGTGTTAGTGTTAGCATACGGGTTAGGATTAGGGGAGGGGTGAGGGTAAGCCTTCAGGTAAGGGTTAGGGTTAGGGTTAGGGTAAGGGGACTGGGACGGGGACGGTTTAGGGTACAGGTTAGGGTACGACAACGGTTTAGGGTGAGCGTACGTGTTAGGGTACGGGTTAGTGTTAGCGTACGGGTTAGGATTATGGGACGGGTGAGGGTAAGGTTTCGGGTAAGGTTTAGGGTTAGGGTTAGGGTTAGGGGACGGGGACGGGGACGGTTGAGGGTACAGTTTAGGGTATGACAACGTTTTAGGGTGAGTGTACATGTTAGGGTACCGGTTAGTGTTAGCGTACGGGTAAGGATTAGTGGACGGGTTAGGGTAAGGCTTCGGGTAAATGTTAGGTTTAGGGTTAGGGTTAGGATTAGAGTTAGGGGACAGGGACGGTTTAGGGTACATGTGAGTGTACGACAACGGTTTAGAGTGAGCGTACGTGTTAGGGCACTGGTTAGTGTTAGCGTACGGGTTAGGATTAGGGGACGTGTTAAGGTAAGGCTTCGGGTAAGGGTTAGGGTTAGGTTTAGGGTTAGGGTTAGGTTTAGGGGACGGGGACGGTTTAGGGTACAGGTTAGGGTACGACAACGGTTTAGGGTGAGCGTACGTGATAGGGTACGTGTTAGTGTTAGGGTACGGGTTAGGATTAGGTGACGGTTTAAGGTAAGGCTTTGGGTAAGGCTTAGGGTTAGGGTTAGGGTTAAGGTTAGGGGACGGGGATGGTTTAGGGTACAGGTTAGCGTTCGACAACGTTTTAGGGTGAGCGTACGTGTTAGGACATGGGTTAGTGTTAGCGTACAGGTTAGGATTAGGGGACGGGTTAGGGTAAGGCTTCGGGTAAGGGTTAGGTTTAGGGTAGGGGTTAGGGTTAGGGGACGGGGCGGTTTAGGGTACAAGTTAGGGTACGACAACCGTTCAGGGTGAGCGTACGTGTTAGGTTATGGATTAGTGTTAGCGTACGGGTTAGGATTAGGGGTCGGGTTAGGATAAGGCTTTGTGTAAGGGTTAGGGATAGGGTTAGGGATAGGTTTAGGGAACGGGGATGGTTTAGGGTACAGTTTAAGGTATGACAAAATTTTAGGGTGAGTGTACGTGTTAGGGTACGGGTTAGTGTTAGCGTACAGGTTAGGTTTAGTGGACGGGTTAGTGTAAGGCTTCGGGTAAGGGTTAGTGATAGCGTTAGGGTTCGGGTTAGGCTTAGGGGCCGGGGACGGCTTAGGGTACAGGTTAGTGTACGACAACAGTTTAGGTTAAGCGTACGTGATAGCGTACGTTTTAGGATTGGTGACGGGTTAGGGTAAGGCTTCGGGTGAGGGTTAGGCTTAGGGTTAGGGATAGGGGACGGGGACGGTTTAGGGTACAGGTTAGTGTACGACAACGGTTTAGGGTGAGCGTACGTGTTAGGGCATGGGTTAGTGTTAGCGTACCTGTTAGGATTAGGGGACGGGTTATGGTAAGGCTTTGGTTAAGTGTTAGGGTTACTTTTAGGGTTAGCGTTAGGGTTAGGCTTAGGGATAGGGGACGCGGATGGTTTAGGGTTCAGGTTAGGGTACGACAACGCTTTAGGGTGAGCGTACGTGTTAGGGCACAGGTTATTGTTAGTGTACGGGTTAGGATTGGGGACGGGTTAGGTTAAGGCTTCGGCCAAGGGTTAAAATTAGGGTTAGGTTTAGGTTTAGGGTTAGGGTTAGGGGACGGATTAGTGTACAGGTTAGAGTACGACACCGGTTTAGGATGAGCATACGTGTTAGGGTACCATTTAGTGTTAGCGTACGGGTTAGGATTAGGGGACGGGTGAGTGTAAGGCTTCGGGTAAGGGTTAGGGTTAGGGTTAGGGATAGGGTTAGGGTTAGGGTTAGGGGACAGGGACGGTTTAGGGTACAGTTTACGGTACGACAACGGTTTAGGGTGAGCGTACGTGTTATGCTACGCCTTAGTGTTAGCGTACGGGTTAGGATTAGGGCACGGGTGAGGGTAAGGCTTCGGGTAAGGGTTAGGGTTAGGGTTAGGGTTAGGGTTAGGGTTAGGGGACGGAGACGGGGACGGGGACGGTTTAGGGTACAGGTTAGGGTACGACAACGGTTTAGGGTGAGCGTACGTGTTAGGGTATGTGTTAGTGTTAGCGTACGGGTTAGGATTAGGAGACGGGTGAGGGTAAGGCTTCGGGTAAGGGTTAGGGTTAGGGTTAGGTTTAGGGTTAGTGTTAGGGTTAGGGGACGGTGACGGTTTAGGGTACAGGTTAGGGTACGACAACGGTTTAGGGTGAGCGTACGTGTTAGGGTACGGGTTAGTGTTAGCGTACGGGTTAGGATTAGGGGATGGGTGAGGGTAAGGCTTCGGGTAAGGTTTAGGGTTAGGGTTAGGGTTAGGGTTAGGGTTAGGGGACGGGGACGGTTTAGGGTACAGGTTAGGGTACGACAACGGTTTAGTGTGAGCGTACGTGTTAGGGTACGGGTTAGTGTTAGCGTACGGGTTACGATTAGGGGACGGGTGAGGGTAAGGCTTCGGGTAAAGGTTAGGATTAGGGTTACGGTTAGGGTTAGGGTTAGGGGACGGGGACAGTTTAGGGTACAGGTTAGGGTACGACAACAGTTTAGGGTGAGCGTACGTGTTAGGGTACGGGTTAGTGTTAGCGTACGTGTTAGGATTAGGGGACGGGTGAGGGTAAGGCTTCGGGTAAGGTTTAGGGTTAGGGTTAGGGTTAGGGTTAGGGTTAGGGGACGGGTACGGTTTAGTGTACAGGTTAGGGTACGACAACGGTTTAGGGTGAGCGTACGTGTTAGGGTAATGTTTAGTGTTAGCGTACGGGTTATGATTCGGGCACGGGTGAGGGTAAGGCTTAGGGTAAGGGTTAGGGTTAGGGTTAGGGGACGGGGACGGGGACGGTTTAGGGTACAGTTTAGGGTACGACAACGGTTTAGGGTGAGCGTACGTGTTAGGGTACGTGTTAGTGTTAGCGTAAGGGTTAGGATTAAGGAACGGGTGAGAGTAAGGCTTCGGGTAAGGGTTAGGGTTAGGGTTAGGGTTAGGGGACGGGGACGGGGACGTTTTAGGGTACAGGTTAGGGTACGACAACGGTTTAGGGTGAGCGTGCGTGTTAGGGTACGGGTTAGTGTTAGCGTACGGGTTAGGATTAGGGGACGGGTGAGGATAAGGCTTCGGGTAAGATTTAGGGTTAGGGTTAGGGTTAGGGGGCGGGGACGGGGACGGGGATGGTTTAGGGTACAGGTTAGGGTACGACAACGGTTCAGGGTGAGCTTACGTGTTAGGGTACGTGTTAGTGTTAGCATACGGGTTAGGATTAGGGGAGGGGTGAGGGTAAGGCTTCGGGTAAGGGTTAGGGTTAGGGTTAGGGTAAGGGGACTGGGACGGGGACGGTTTAGGGTACAGGTTAGGGTACGACAACGGTTTAGGGTGAGCGTACATGTTAGGGTACGGGTTAGTGTTAGCGTACGGGTTAGCATTAGGGGACGGGTGAGGGTAAGGTTTCGGGTAAGGTTTAGGGTTAGGGTTAGGGTTAGGGGACGGGGACGGGGACGGTTTAGGGTACATGTGAGTGTACGACAACGGTTTAGAGTGAGCGTACGTGTTAGGGCACTGGTTAGTGTTAGCGTACGGGTTAGGATTAGGGGACGTGTTAGGGTAAGGCTTCGGGTAAGGGTTAGGGTTAGGTTTAGGGTTAGGGTTAGGTTTAGGGGACGGGGACGGTTTAGGGTACAGGTTAGGGTACGACAACGGTTTAGGGTGAGCGTACGTGATAGGGTACGTGTTAGTGTTAGGGTACGGGTTAGGATTAGGTGACGGGTTAGGGTAAGGCTTTGGGTAAGGCATAGGGTTAGGGTTAGGGTTAAGATTAGGGGACGGGGACGGTTTAGGGTACAGGTTAGCGTACGACAACGTTTTAGGGTGAGCGTACGTGTTAGGGCATGGGTTAGTGTTAGCGTACAGGTTAGGATTAGGGGACGGGTTAGGGTAAGGCTTCGGGTAAGGGTTAGGTTTAGGGTTAGGGTTAGGGTTAGGAGACGGGACGGTTTAGGGTACAGGTTAGGGTACGACAACGGTTTAGGGTGAGCGTACGTGTTAGGGTACGGATTAGTGTTAGCGTACGGGTTAGGATTAGGGGACGGGTTAGGATAAGGCTTTGGGTAAGGGTTACTGTTAGGGTTAGGGTTAGGTTTAGGGGACGGGGACGGTTTAGGGTACAGTTTAAGGTATGACAAAGTTTTAGGGTGAGTGTACGTGTTAGGGTACGGGTTAGTGTTAGCGTACGGGTTAGGTTTAGTGGACGGGTTAGTGTAAGGCTTCGGGTAAGGGTTAGTGATAGGGTTAAGGTTCGGGTTAGGGTTAGGGGACGGGGACGGCTTAGGGTACAGGTTAGTGTACGACAACAGTTTAGGTTGAGCATACGTGATAGCGTACGGGTTAGGATTGGTGACGGGTTAGGGTAAGGCTTCGGGTGAAGGTTAGGGTTATGGTTAGGGTTAGGGTTAGGGTTAGGGGACGGGGACGGGGACGGTTTAGGGTACAGGTTAGGGTAGGACAACGGTTTAGGGTGAGCGTACGTGTTAGGGCATGGGTTAGTGTTAGCGTACGGGTAGGATTAGGACACGGGTTAGGGTAAGGCTTCGGGTAAGGGTTAGGGTTAGGGTTAGGTTTAGGGTTAGGGTTAGGGGACGGGGACTGTTTAGGGTACAGGTTAGGGTACGACAACGGTTTAGGGTGAGCGTACGTGTTAGGGTACGGGTTAGTGTTAGGGTACGGGTTAGGATTAGGGGATGGGTTAGGGTAAGGCTTTGGGTAAGGCTTAGGGTTAGGGTTAGGGTTAGGGTTAGGGGACGGGGACGGTTTAGGGTACAGGTTAGTGTACGACAACCGTTTAGGGTGAGCGTACGTGTTAGGGTACGGGTTAGTGTTAGCGTACGGGTTAGGTTTAGGGGACGGGTTAGGGTAAGGCTTTGGGTAAGGGTTAGTGTTAGGGTTAGGTTTAGGGGAACGGGACGGTTTAGGGTATATTTTAGGGTAAGACAACGTATTACGGTGAGTGTACGTGTTAGGGTATGGGTTAGTGTTAGCGTACGAGTTAGCATTAGTGGACGGGTTAGGGTAAGGCTTCGGGTAAGGTTTAGGGATAGGGTTAGGGTTAGAGGACGGGGACGATTTAGGGTACAGGTTAGTGTACGACAACAGTTTAGGGTGAGCGTACGTGATAGCGTACGGGTTAGGATTGGTGACGGGTTAGGGTAAGGCTTCGGGTGAGGGTTAGGGTTAGGCTTAGGTTTAGGGGACGGGGACGGGGATGGTTTGGGTACAGGTTAGGGTATGACAACGTTCTAGGGTGAGTGTACGTGTTAGGGTACGGGTTAGTGTTAGCGTACGGTTTTGGATTAGGGGAAGGGTTAGGGTAAGGCTTCGGGTAAGGTTTAGGGTTAGGGTTAGGGTTAGGGGACGGGGACGGGGACGGTTTAGGGTACATGTGAGTGTACGACAACGGTTTAGAGTGAGCGTACGTGTTAGGGCACTGGTTAGTGTTAGCGTACGGGTTAGGATTAGGGGACGTGATAGGGTAAGGCTTCGGGTAAGGGTTAGGGTTAGGTTTAGGGTTAGGGTTCGGTTTAGGGGACGGGGACGATTTAGGGTACAGGTTAGTGTGCGACAACGGTTTAGGGTGAGCGTACGTGATAGGGTACGTGTTAGTGTTAGGGTATGGTTTAGGATTAGGTGACAGTTTAGGGTAAGGCTTTGGGTAAGACTTAGGGTTAGGGTTAGGTTTAAGATTAGGGGACGGGGATGGTTTAGGGTACAGGTTAGCGTACGACAACGTTTTAGGGTGAGCGTACGTGTTAGGGCATGGGTTAGTGTTAGCGTACAGGTTAGGATTAGGGGACGGGTTAGGGTAAGGCTTCGGGTAAGGGTTAGGTTTAGGGTTAGGGTTAGGGTTAGGAGACGGGACGGTTTAGGGTACAGGTTAGGGTAGGACAACGGTTCAGGGTGAGCGTACGTGTTAGGTTATGGATTAGTGTTTGCGTACGGGTTAGGATTAGGGGACGGGTTAGGATAAGGCTTTGTGTAAGGGTTAGGGTTAGGGTTAGGGTTAGGTTTAGGGGACGGGGACGGTTTAGGGTACAGTTTAAGGTATGACAAAGTTTTAGGGTGAGTGTACGTGTTAGGGTACGGGTTAGTGTTAGCGTACGGGTTAGGTTTAGTGGACGGGTTAGTGTAAGGCTTCGGGTAAGGGTTAGTGATAGGGATAGGGTTCGGGTTAAGCTTAGGGGCCGGGGACGGCTTAGGGTACAGGTTAGTGTACGACAACAATTTAGGTTAAGCGTACGTGATAGCATACGGGTTAGGATTGCTGACGGGTTAGGGTAAGGCTTCGGTTGAGGGTTAGGGTTAGGGTTAGGTTAGGGTTAGGGGACGGGGACGGTTTAGGGTACAGGTTAGTGTACGACAACGGTTTAGGGTGAGCGTACGTGTTAGGGTATGGGTTAGTGTTAGCGTACGTGTTAGGATTAGGGGACGGGTTAGGGTAAGGCTTCGGGTAAGGGTTAGGGTTAGTTTTAGGGTTAGCGTTAGGGTTAGGGTTAGGGCTAGGGGACGCGGACGGTTTAGGGTACAGGTTAGGGTACGACAACGCTTTAGGGTGAGCGTACGTGTTAGGGCACGGGTTATTGTTAGCGTATGGGTTAGGATTGGGGACGGGTTAGGTTAAGGCTTCGGGCAAGGGTTAGAGTTAGGGTTAGGGTTAGGGTTAGGGTTAGGGTTAGGGGACGGTTTAGGGTACAGGTTAGAGTACGACACCGGTTTAGGGTGAGCATACGTTTTAGGGTACCATTTAGTATTAGCGTACGGGTTAGGATTAGGGGACGGGTGAGGGTAAGGCTTCGGGTAAGGGTTAGGGTTAGGGTTAGGGATAGGGTTAGGGTTAGGGTTAGGGGACAGGGACGGTTTAGGGTATAGTTTAGGGTACGACAACGGTTTAGGGTGAGCGTACGTGTTAGGCTACGGCTTAGTGTTAGCGTACGGGTTAGGATTAGGTCACGGGTGAGGGTAAGGCTTCGGGTAAGGGTTAGGGTTAGGGTTAGGGTTAGGGTTAGGGGACGGGGACGGGGACGGGGATGGTTTAGGTTACAGGTTAGGGTACGACAACGGTTTAGGGTGAGCGTACGTTATAGGGTATTGGTTAGTGTTAGCGTACAGTTTAGGATTAGGAGACGGGTGAGGGTAAGGCTTCGGGTAAGGGTTAGGGTTAGGGTTAGGTTTAGGGTTAGTGTTAGGGTTAGGGGACAGTGACGGTTTAGGGTACAGGTTAGGGTACGACAACGGTTTAGGGTGAGCGTACGTGTTAGGGTACGGGTTAGTGTTAGCGTACGGGTTAGGATTAGGGGATGGGTGAGGGTAAAGCTTCGGGTAAGGTTTAGGGTTAGGGTTAGGGTTAGGGTTAGGGTTAGGGTTAGGGTTTGGGTTAGGGGACGGGGACGGGGACGGTTTAGAGTACATGTTAGGGTACGACAAGTGTTTAGGGTGAGCGTACGTGTTAGGGTACGGGTTAGTGTTAGCGTACGGGTTAGGATTAGGGGACGGCTGAGGGTAAGGCTTCGGATAAGGGTTAGGGTTAGGGTTAGGGTTAGGTTTAGGTTTGGGTTAGGGGACGGGGATGGTTTAGGGTACAGGTTAATGTACGAAAACGGTTTAGTCTGAGCGTACGTGTTAGGGTACGGGTTAGTGTTAGCGTACGGGTTACGATTAGGGGACGGGTGAGGGTAAGGCTTCGGGTAAAGGTTACGGTTAGGGTTACGGTTAGGGTTAGGGTTAGGGGACAGGGACAGTTTAGGGTACAGGTTAGGTTACGACAACAGTTTAGGGTGAGCGTACGTGTTAGGGTACGGGTTAGTGTTAGCGTACGGGTTAGGATTCGGGGACGGGTGAGAGTAAGGCTTCGGGTAAGGGTTAGGGTTAGGGTTACGGTTAGGGTTAGGGTTAGGGGACGGGGACGGTTTAGGGTACAGGTTAGGGTACGACAACAGTTTAGTGTGAGCGTGCGTGTGAGGGTACAGGTTAGGGTTAGCGTACGGGTTAGGATTAGGGGACGGGTGAGGATAAGGCTTCGGGTAAGGGTTAGGGTTAGGGTTAGGGTTAGGGTTAGGGTTAGGGTTAGGGTACGGGGACGGTTTAGGGTACAGGTTAGGTTACGACAACGGTTTAGGGTGAGCGTACGTGGTAGGGTACGGTTTAGTGTTAGTGTACCGGTTAGGATTAGGGGACGGGTGAGAGTAAGGCTTCGGGTAAGGGTTAGGGTTAGGGTTAGGGTTAGGGTTAGGGGACAGGGACAGGGACGGTTTAGGGTACAGGTTAGGGTACGAAAACTGTTTAGGGTGAGCGTACATGTTAGGGTACGGGTTAGTGTTAGCGTACGGTTTAGGATTAGGGGACTTGTTAGGGTAAGGCTTCGGGTAAGGGTTAGGTTTAGGGTTAGGGTTAGGGTTAGGGTACGGGGACGATTTAGGGTACAGGTTAGGGTACGACATTGGTTTAGGGTGAGCGTACGTGTTAGGGTACGGATTAGTGTTAGCGTACGTGTTAGGATTAGGTGACGGGTGAGGGTTAGTCTTCGGGTAAGGGTTAGGGTTAGGGTTAGAGGACGGGGACGGGGACGGGGACGGTTTAGGTTACAGGTTAGGGTACGACAACGGTTTAGGGTGAGCGTACGTGTTAGGGTACGGGTTAGGGTTAGCGTACGGGTTAGGATTAGGGCACGGGTGAGGGTAAGGCTTCGGGTAAGGGTTAGGGTTAGGGTTAGGGTTAGGGTTAGGGGATGGGGACGGGGACGGTTTAGGGTACAGGTTAGTGTACGACAACGGTTTAGGGTGAGCGTACGTGTTAGGGTACGGGTTAGTGTTAGCGTACGGGTTAGGATTAGGGGACGGGTGAGGGTAAGGCTTCGGGTAAGGGTTAGGGTTAGGGTTAGGGTTAGGGTTAGGGGACGGAGACGGGGACGGTTTAGGGTACAGGTTAGGGTACGACAATGGTTCAAGGTGAGCATATGTGTTAGGGTACGGGTTAGTGTTAGCGTACTGGTTAGGATTAGGGTACGGGTTAGGATAAGGCTTTGTGTAAGGGTTAGGGTTAGTGTTACGGTTAGGTTTAGGGAACGGGGACGGTTTAGGGTACAGTTTAATGTATGACAAAGTTTTAGGGTGAGTGTACGTATTAGGGTACGAGTTATTGTTAGCGTACGGGTTAGGTTTAGTGGACGGGTTAGTGTAAGGCTTCGGGTAAGGCTTAGTGTTAGGGTTAGTGTTCTGGTTAGGGTTAGGGGCCGGGGACGGCTTAGGGTACAGGTTAGTGTACGACAACACTTTAGGTTAAGCGTACGTGATAGCGTACGGGTTAGGATTGGTGACGGGTTAGGGTAAGGCTTCGAGTGAGGGTTAGGGTTAGGGTTAGGGTTAGGGTTAAGGGGCGGGGACGGGGATGGGGAAGGTTTAGGCTACAGGTTAGGGTATGACAACGGTTTAGGGTGAGCGTACGTGTTAGGGTACGGGTTAGTGTTAGCATACGGGTTAGGATTAGGGGAGGGGTGAGGATAAGGCTTCGGGTAAGGGTTAGGGTTAGGGTTAGGGTTAGGGCAAGGGGACCGGGATGGGGACGGTTTAGGGTACAGGTTTGGGTACGACAACGGTTTAGGGTGAGCGTACGTGTTAGGGTACAGGTTAGTGTTAGCGTACGGGTTATGATTAGGGGACGGGTGAGGGTAAGGCTTCGGGTAAGGTTTAGGGTTAGGGTTAGGGTCAGGGAACGGGGACGGCGACGGGGACGCTTTAGGGTACAGGTTAAGTTACGACAACGGTTTAGGGTGAGTGTACGTGTTAGGGTACGGGTTAGTGTTAGCGTACGGGTTAGGAATAGGGGACGTGTGAGGGTAAGGCTTCGGGTAAGTGTTAGGGTTAGGGTTAGGGTTAGGTTTAGGGGATGGGGACGGTTTAGGGTACAGGTTAGGGTACAACAACGGTTTAGGGTGAGCGTACGTGTGAGGGTACGGTTTAGTGTTAGCGTACGGGTTAGGATTAGGGGACGGGCGAGGGTAAGGCTTTGGGTAAGGGTTAGGTTTAGGGTTAGGGTTAGGGTTAGGGGACGGGGACGGGGACGGTTTAGGGTACAGGTTAGGGTACGACAACGGTTTAGAGTGAGCGTACATGTTAGGGTACGGGTTAGTGTTAGCGTACGGGTTAGGATTAGGGGACGGGTTAAGGTCAGGCTTCGGGTAAGGGTTAGGGTTAGGGTTAGGGTTAGGGTACGGGGACGGTTAAGGGTACAGGTTATGGTACGACAACGGTTTAGGGTGAGTGTACGTGTTAGGGTACAGATTAGTGTTAGCGTACGGGTTAGGATTAGGTGACGGGTGAGGGTAAAGCTTCGGGTAAGGGTTAGGGTTAGGGTTAGAGTTAGGGTTAGTGGACGGGGATGGGGACGGTTTAGGGTACAGGTTAGGGTATGACAACGGTTTAGGGTGAGGGTACGTGTTAGGGTACGGGTTAGTGTTAGCGTACGGGTAAGGATTAGGGGACGGGTTAGGGTAAGGCGTCGGGTAAGGGTTAGGGTTAGGGTTAGGGTTAGGGTTAGGGGACGGGGACGGTTTAGGGTACAGGTTAGGGTACGACAATGGTTTAGGGTGAGCGTACGTGTTAGGGTATGGATTAGTGTTAGCGTACGGGTTAGGATTAGGTGAAGCGTGAGGGTAAGGCTTCGGGTAAGGGTTAGGGTTAGGGTTAGGGGACGGGGACGGGGACGGGGACGGGGACGGTTTAGGGTACAGGTTAGGGTACGACAACGGTTTAGGGTGAGCGTACATGTTAGGGTACGGGTTAGTGTTAGCGTACGGGTTAGGATTAGGGGATGGGTTAGGGAAAGGCTTTGGGTAAGGGTTAGGGTTAGGGTTAGGGTTAGGGTACGGGGACGGTTTAGGGTACATGTTAGGGTACGACAACGGTTTAGGGTGAGCGTACGTGTTAGGGTACAGATTAGTGTTAGCGTACGGGTTAGGATTAGGTGACGGGTGAGGGTAAGGCTTCGGGTAAGGGTTAGGGTTAGGGTTAGGGTTAGGGTTAGGGGACGGGGACGGTTTAGGGTACAGGTTAGCGTACGACAATGGTTTAGGGTGAGCGTACGTGTTAGGGTACGGTTTAGTGTTAGCGTATGGTTTAGGATTAGGGTACTGGTGAGGGTAAGGCTTCGGGTAAGTATTAGGGTTAGGATTAGGGTTAGGGTTAGGGGACGGGGACGGGGACGGTTTAGGGTACAGGTTAGGGTACGACAAAGGTTTAGGGTGAGCGTACGTGTTAGGGTACGGGTTAGTGTTAGCGTACGGCTTAGGATTAGGGGACGGGTGAGGGTAAGGCTTCGTGTAAGGGTTAGGGTTAGGTTTAGGGTTAGGGTTAGTGTTAGGGTTAGGGGACGGGGACGGTTTAAGGTACAGGTTAGGGTATGACAACGGTTTAGGGTGAGCGTACGAGTTAGGGTACGGGTTAGTGTTAGCGTACGGGTTAGGATTAGGGGACGGGTGAGGGTAAGGCTTTGGGTAAGTTTTAGGTTTAGTGTTATGGTTAGGGGACGGGGACGGGGACGGGGACGGTTTAGGGTACAGGTTATGGTACGACAACGGTTTAGGGAGAGCGTACGTGTTAGAGTATGGGTTAGTGTTAGCGTACGGGTTAGGTTTAGGGGACGGGTGAGGGTAAGGCTTTTGGTAAGATTTAGGGTTAGGGTTAGGGTTAGGTTTAGGGGACGGGGACGGGGACGGGGACGCTTTAGGGTACAGGTTAGGTTACGACAATGGTTTAGGGTGAGTGTACGTGTTAGGGTACTGGTTAGTGTTAGCGTACGGGTTAGGAATAGGGGACGGGTGAGTGTAAGGCTTCTGGTAAGGGTTAGGGTTAGGGTTAGGGTTAGGGGACAGAGACGGTTTAGGGTACATGTTAGGGTACGACAACGGTTTAGGGTGAGCGTACGTGTTAGGGTACGGGTTAGTTTTAGCGTACAGGTTAGGATTAGGGGACGGGTGAGGGTAAGGCTTTGGGTAAGGGTTAGGGTTAGGGTTAGGGTTAGGGTTAGGGTTAGTGGACGGGGACGGGGGCGGTTTAGGGTACAGGTTAGCGTACGACAACGGTTTAGGGTGAGCGTACGTGTTAGGGTACGGGTTAGTGTTAGCGTACGTGTTAGGATTAGGGGACGTGTGAGTGTAAGGCTTCGGGTAAGGGTTAGGGTTAGGGTTAGGGTTAGGGGACGAGGACGGTTTAGGGTACAGGTTAGTGTACGACAACGGTTTAGAGTGAGCGTACGTGTTAGGGTACGGGTTAGTGTTAGCGTACGGGTTAGGATTAGGGGACGGGTGAGTGTAAGGCTTCGGGTAAGGGTTAGGGTTAGGGTTAGGGGACGGGGATGGGGACGGTTTAGGGTACAGGTTAGGGTACGACAACGGTTTAGGATGAGCGTACGTGTTAGGGTACGGGTTAGTGTTAGCGTACGGGTTAGGATTAGGGGACGGGTGACGGTAAGTCTTCGGGTAAGGTTTAGGGTTAGGGTTAGTGTTAGGGGACGGGGACGGGGACGGGGAGGCTTTAGGGTACAGGTTAGGTTACGACAATTGTTTAGGGTGAGTGTACGTGTTAGGGTACGGGTTAGTGTTAACGTACGGGTTAGGATTAGGGGACGTGTGAGGGTAAGGCTTCGGGTAAGGGTTAGGGTTAGGGTTAGGGTTAGGGTTAGGGGACGGGGACGGTTTAGGGTACAGGTTAGGGTACGACAACGGTTTAGGGTGAGCGTACGTGTTAGGGTACGGGTTAGTGTTAGCGTACGGGTTAGGATTAGGTTACGGGTGAGGGTAAGGCTTCGGGTAAGGGTTAGGGTTAGGGTTAGGGGACGGGGACGGGGACGGGGACGGGGATGGTTTAGGGTACAGGTTAGCGTACGACAACGGTTTAGGGTGAGCGTATGTGTTAGGGTGCGGGTTAGTGTTAGCGTACGGGTTAGGATTAGGGGACGTGTGAGGGTAAGGCTTCGGATAAGGGTTAGGGTTAGGGTTAGGGTTAGGGTTTGGGGACGGGGATGGTTTAGGCTACAGGTTAGGGTACGACAACGGTTTAGGGTGAGCGTACATTTTAGGGTACGGGATAGTGTGAGCGTACGGGTAAGGATTAGGGGACGGGTGAGTGTAAGGCATCGGGTAAGGGTTAGGGTTAGGGTAAGGGTTAGGGTTAGGGGACGGGGACGGAGACGGCTTAGGGTACAGGTTAGGGTCCGAAAACGGTTTAGGGTGAGCGTACGTGTTAGGGTACGGGTTAGTGTTAACGTACGGGTTAGGATTCAGGGACGGGTGAGGGTAAGGCTTCGTGTAATGGTTCGGGTTAGGGTTAGGTTTAGGGGACGGGGACGGGGAGGGTTTAGGGTACAGTTTAGGGTACGACAACTGTTTAGGGTGAGCGTTCGTGTTAGGATACGGGTTAGTGTTAGCGTACGCGTTAGGATTAGGGGACGGGTGAGGGTAAGGCTTCGGGTAAGGGTTAGGGTTAGGGTTAGGGTTAGGGTTAGGTTTAGGGACGGGGACGGTTTAGGGTACAGGTTAGGGTACGACAACGATTTAGGGTGAGCGTACGTGTTAGGGTACGGGTTAGTGTTAGCGTACGGTTTAGGATTAGGGGACGGGTGAGGATAATGCTTCGGGTAAGGTTTAGGGTTAGGGTTAGGGTTAGGGGGTGGGGACGGGGACGGTTTAGGGTACAGGTTAGGATACGACAACGGTTTAGGGTGAGCGTACGTGTTAGGGTACGGGTTAGTGTTAGCATACGGGTTAGGATTAGGGGAGGGGTGAGGGTAAGGCTTTGGGTAAGGATTAGGGTTAGGGTTAGGGTTAGGGTAAGGGTTAGGGGGCGGGGACGGGGACGGGGACGGTTTAGGGTACGGTTTAGGGTACGACAACGGTTTAGGGTGAGTGTACGTGTTAGGGTACGGGTTAGTGTTAGCGTACGGGTTAGGATTAGGGGACGGGTGAGGGTAAGGTTTTGGGTAAGGTTTAGTGTTAGGGTTAGGGTTAGGGGACGGGGACGGTGAAGGGGATGCTTTAGGGTACAGGTTAGTTTACGACAACGGTTTAGGGTGAGCGTACGTGTTAGGGTACGGGTTAGTGTTAGCTTACGGGTTAGGATTAGGGGACGGGTGAGGGTAAGGCTTCTGGTAAGGGTTAGGGTTATGGTTAGGGTTAGGGTTAGGGGACGGGGACGGTTTAGGGTACAGGTTAGGGTACGACAACGGTTTAGGGTGAGCGTACGTGTTAGGGTAAGGGTTAGTGTTAGCGAACGGGTTAGGATTAGGGGACGGGTGAGAGTAAGGCTTCAGGTAAGGGTTAGGGTTAGGGTTAGGGTTAGGGTTCGGGTTAGGGGACTGGGACGGTTTAGGGTACAGGTTAGGGAACGACAGCGGTTTAGGGTGAGTGTACGTGTTAGGGTATGGGTTAGTGTTAGCGTACGGTTCAGGATTAGGGGACGTGTGAGGATAAGGCTTCGGGTAAGGGTTAGGGTTAGGTTTAGGGTTAGGTTTAGGGGATGGGGACGGTTTAGGGTACAGGTTAGGGTACGACAATGGTTTAGGGTGAGCGTACGTGTTAGGGTACGGGTTAGTGTTAGCGTACGGGTTAGGATTAGGGGAGGGGTGAGGGTAAGGCTTCGGGTAAGGGTTAGGGTTAGGGTTAGGGTTAGGGTTAGGGGACGGGGACGGTTTAGGGTACAGGTTAGGGTACGACAACAGTTTAGGGTGAGCGTACGTGTTAGGGTAGGTGTTAGTGTTAGCATACGAGTTAGGATTAGGGGACGGGTGAGGGTAAGGCTTCGGGTAAGGTTTAGGGTTAGGGTTATATTTAGGGTTAGGGGACGGGGACGGTTTAGGGTACAGGTTAGTGTACGACAACGGTTTGGGGTGAGCGTATGTGTTAGGGTACGAGTTAGTGTTAGCGTACGGGTTAGGATTAGGGGACGGGTGAGCGTGAGGCTTCGGGTAAGTGTTATGGTTAGGGTTAAGGTTAGCTTTAGGGTTAGGTTTAGGGGATGGGGACGGTTTAGGGTACAGGTTAGGGTACGACAACGGTTTAGGGTGAGCGTACGTGTTAGCGTACGGGTTAGTGTTAGCGTACGGTTTAGGATTAGGGGACGGTGAGGGTAAGGCTTCGGGTAAGGGTTAGAGTTAGGGTTAGGGTTAGGGTTTGGGTTAGGGGACGGGGGCGGTTTAGGGTACAGGTTAGGGTACGACAAAGGTTTAGGGTGAGCGTACGTGTTAGTGTACGGGTTAGTGTTAGCGTACGGTTTAGGATTAGGGGACGCTGAGGGTAAGGCTTCGGGTAAGGGTTAGAGTTAGGGTTAGGGGACGGGGACGGTTTAGGGTACAGGTTAGGGTACGACAACGGTGTAGGGTGAGCGTACGTGTTAGGGTACGGTTTAGTGTTAGCGTACGGGTTAGGATTCGGGGATGGGTGAGGGTAAGGCTTCGGGTAAGGGTTAGGGTTAGGGTTAGGGTTAGGGGACGGGGACGGGGATGGGGACGGTTTAGGGTACAGTTTAGGGTACGACAACGGTTTATGGTGACCGTACGTATTAGGGTACGGGTTAGTGTTAGCGTACGGGGTAGGATTAGAGGACGGGTGAGAGTAAGGCTTCGGGTAGGGATTAGGGTTAGGGTTAGGGTTAGGGTTAGGGTTAGGGTTAGGGGACGGGGACGGTTTAGGGTACAGGTTTGGGTACGACATCGGTTTAGGGTGAGCGTAGGTTTTAGGGTACTGGTTAGTGTTATCGTACGGGTTAGGATTATGGGACGGGTGAAGGTAAAGTTTCGGGTAAGGTTTAGGGTTAGGGTTAGGGTTAGGAGACGTGGTCGGTGACGGGGACGCTTTAGGGTACAGGTTAGGTTATGACAACGGTTTAGGGTGAGTGTACGTGTTAGGGTATGGGTTAGTGTTCGCGTACGGGTTAGGATTAGGGGACGGGTGATGGTAAGTCTTCGGGTAAGGGTTAGGGTTAGGGTTAGGGTTAGGGGACGGGGACGGTTTAGGGTACAGGTTATGGTACGACAATGGTTTAGGGTGAACGTACATGTTAGGGTACGGGTTAGTGTTAGCGTACGTGTTAGGATAAGGGGACAGGTGAGGATAAGGCTTCGAGTAAGGGTTAGGGATAGGGTTAGGGTTAGGGGACGGAGACGGGGACGGGGACCGTTTAGGGTACAGTTTAGGGTACGACAACGGTTTAGGGTGAGCGTACGTGTTAGGGTACGGGTTAGTGTTAGCGTACGGGTTAGGATTAGGGGAGGGTTGAGGGTAAGGCTTCGGGTAAGGGTTAGGGTTAGGGTTAGGGTTAGGGCAAGGGGACGGGGACGGGGACGGTTTAGGGTACAGGTTAGGGTATGACAACGGTTTAGGGTGAGCGTACGTGTTAGGGTATGGGTTAGTGTTAGCGTACGGGTTAGGATTAGGGGACGGGTGAAGGTAAGGCTTCGGGTAAGGGTTAGGGTTAGTGTTAGGGTTAGGGTTAGGGTTAGGGGACGGGGACGGTTTAGGGTACAGTTTTGCGTACGACAACGGTTTAGGGTGAGCGTATGTATTAGGGTACGGGTTAGTGTTAGCCTACGGGTTAGGATTAGGGGACGTGTGAGGGGAAGGCTTCCGGTAAGGGTTAGGGTTAGGGTTAGGGTTAGGGTTAGGGGACGGGGACGGTTTAGGGTACAGGTTAGGGTACGACAACAGTTTAGGGTGAGCGTACGTGTTAGGGTAGGTGTTAGTGTTAGCATACGAGTTAGGATTAGGGGACGGGTGACGGTAAGGCTTCGGGTAAGGGTTAGGGTTAGGGTAAGATTTAGGGTTAGGGGACGGGGATGGGGACGGTTTAGGGTACAGGTTAGTGTAAGACAACGGTTTAGGGTGAGCGTACGTGTTAGGGTACGGTTTAGTGTTAGCGTACGGGTTAGGATTAGGGGACGGGTGAGGGTAAGGCTTCGGGTAAGGGTTAGGGTTAGTGTTAGGGTTAGGGTTAGGTTTAGGGGACGGGGACGGTTTAGGGTACAGGTTAGTGTACGACAACGGTTTGGGGTGAGCGTACGTGTTAGGGTACGAGTTAGTGTTAGCGTACGGGTTAGGATTAGGGGACGGGTGAGGCTAAGGCTTCGGGTAAGTGTTATGGTTAGGGTTAGGGTTAGCTTTAGGGTTAGGTTTAGGGGATGGGGACGGTTTAGGGTACAGGTTAGGGTACGACAACGGTTTAGGGTGAGCGTACGTGTTAGGGTACGGTTTAGTGTTAGCGTACGGGTCAGGATTAGGTGACGTGTGAGGGTAAGGCTTTGGGTAAGGGTTACGGTTAGAGTTAGGGTTAGGGTTAGGGGACGGGGACGGGGATGGTTTAGGGTACAGGTTAGGGTATGACAACGGTTTAGCTGAGCGTACATGTTAGGGTACGGGTTAGTGTTAGCGTACGGGTTAGGATTAGGGGACGGGTTAGGGTAAGGCTTCGGGTAAGGGTTAGGGTTAGGGTTAGGGTACGGGGACGGTTTAGGGTACAGGTTAGGGTACGACAACGGTTTAGGGTGAGCCTACGTGTTAGGGTACAGATTAGTGTTAGCGTACGGGTTAGGATTAGGTGACGGGTGAGGGTAAGGCTTCGGCTAAGGGTTAGGGTTAGGGTTAGGGTTAGGGTTAATGGACGGGGACGGGGATGGTTTAGGATACAGGTTAGGGTACGACAACGGTTTAGGGTCAGCATACGTGTTAGGGTACGGTTTACTGTTAGCGTACGGGTTAGGATTAGGGGACGGTTGAGGGTAAGGCTTCGGGTAAGTGTTAGGGTTAGGTTTAGGGTTAGGGTTAGGGTTAGGGGACGGGGACGGTTTAGGGTACTGGTTAGGGTATGACACTGTTTAGGGTGAGCGTACGTGTTAGGGTACGGGTTAGTGTTAGCGTACGGGTTAGGATTAGGTGACGGGTGAGGGTAAGGCTTCGGGTAAGGGTGAGGGTTAGGGTTAGGGTTAGGGGACCTGGACGGTTTAGGGTACATGTTAGTGTACGACAACGGTTTAGGGTGAGCCTACGTGTTAGGGTACAGATTAGTGTTAGCGTACGGGTTAGAATTAGGTGACGGGTGAGGGTAAGGATTCGGGTAAGGGTTAGGGTTAGGGTTAGGGTTAGGGTTAGGGGACGGGGACGGTTTAGGGTACAGGTTAGGGTACGACAACGGTATAGGGTGAGCGTACGTGTTAGGGTAGGTGTTAGTGTTAGCATACGTGTAAGGATTAGGGGACGGGTGAGGGTAAGGCTTCGGGTAAGGGTTAGTGTTAGGGTAAGGTTTAGGGTTAGGGGACGGGGACGGGGACGCTTTAGGGTACAGGTTAGGTTACGACAACGGTTTAGGGTGAGCGTACGTGTTAGGGTACTGGTTAGTGTTAGCGTACGGGTTAGGAATAGGGGACGGGTGAGTGTAAGGCTTCTGGTAAGGGTTAGGGTTAGGGTTAGGGTTAGGGGACAGGGACGGTTTAGGGTACAGGTTAGGGTACGACAACGGTTTAGGGTGAGCGTACGTGTTAGGGTACGGGTTAGTTTTAGTGTACGGGTTAGGATTAGGAGACGGGTGAGGGTAAGGCTTTGGGTAAGGGTTAGGTTTAGGGTTAGGGTTAGGGTTAGGGTTAGTTGACGGGGACGGGGGCGGTTTAGGGTACAGGTTAGCGTACGACAACGGTTTAGGGTGAGCGTACGTGTTAGGGTACGGGTTAGTGTTAGCGTACGTGTTAGGATTAGGGGACGTGTGAGTGTAAGGCTTCGGGTAAGGGTTAGGGTTAGGGTTAGGGTTAGGGGACGAGGACGGTTTAGGGTACAGGTTAGTGTACGACAGCGGTTTAGAGTGAGCGTACGTGTTAGGGTACGGGTTAGTGTTAGCGTACGGGTTAGGATTAGGGGACGGGTGAGTGTAAGGCTTCGGGTAAGGGTTAGGGTTAGGGTTAGGGGACGGGGACGGGGACGGTTTAGGGTACAGGTTAGGGTACGACAATGGTTTAGGATGAGCGTACGTGTTAGGGTACGGGTTAGTGTTAGCGTACGGGTTAGGATTAGGGGACGGGTGACGGTAAGGCTTCGGGTAAGATTTAGGGTTAGGGTTAGTGTTAGGGGACGGGGACGGGGACGGGGACGCTTTAGGGTACTGGTTAGGTTACGACAATGGTTTAGGGTGAGTGTACGTGTTAGGGTACGGGTTAGTGTTAACGTACAGGTTAGGATTAGGGGACGTGTGAGGGTAAGGCTTCGGGTAAGGGTTAGGGTTAGGGTTAGGGTTAGGGTTAGGGGACGGGGACGGTTTAGGGTACAGGTTAGGGTACGACAACGGTTTAGGGTGAGCGTACGTGTTAGGGTACGGGTTAGTGTTAGCGTACGGGTTAGGATTAGGTTACGGGTGAGGGTAAGACTTCGGGTAAGGGTTAGGGTTAGGGTTAGGGTTAGGGGACGGGGACGGGGACGGGTACGGGGATGGTTTAGGGTACAGGTTAGCGTACGACAACGGTTTAGGGTGAGCGTATGTGTTAGGGTACGGGTTAGTGTTAGCGTACGGGTTAGGATTAGGGGACGTGTGAGGGTAAGGCTCCGGATAAGGGTTAGGGTTAGGGTTAGGGTTAGGGTTTGGGGACGGGGATGGTTTAGGCTACAGGTTAGGGTACGACAACGGTTTAGGGTGAGCGTACATTTTAGGGTACGGGATAGTGTTAGCGTACGGGTTAGGATTAGGGGACGGGTGAGTGTAAGGCATCGGTTAAGGGTTAGGGTTAGGGTAAGGGTTAGGGTTAGGGGACGGGGACGGAGACGGCTTAGGGTACAGGTTAGGGTCCGAAAACGGTTTAGGGTGAGCGTACGTGTTAGGGTACGGGTTAGTGTTAACGTACGGGTTAGGATTCGGGGACGGGTGAGGGTAAGGCTTCGTGTAATGGTTCGGGTTAGGGTTAGGTTTAGGGGACGGGGACGGGGAGGGTTTAGGGTACAGTTTAGGGTACGACAACGGTTTAGGGTGAGCGTTCGTGTTAGGATACGGGTTAGTGTTAGCGTACGGGTTATGATTAGGGGACGGTGAGGGTAAGGCTTCGGGTAAGGGTTAGGGTTACGGTTAGGGTTAGGGTTAGGTTTAGGGACGGGGACGGTTTAGGGTACAGGTTAGGGTACGACAACGATTTAGGGTGAGCGTACGTGTTAGGATACGGGTTAGTGTTAGCGTACGGTTTAGGATTAGGGGACGGGTGAGGATAATGCTTCGGGTAAGGGTTAGGGTTAGGGTTAGGGTTAGGGGGCGGGGACGGGGACGGTTTAGGGTACAGGTTAGGGTACGACAACGGTTTAGGGTGAGCGTACGTGTTAGGGCACGGGTTAGTGATAGCATACGGGTTAGGATTAGGGGAGGGGTGAGGGTAAGGCTTTGGGTAAGGATTAGGGTTAGGGTTAGGGTTAGGGTAAGGGTTAGGGGGCGGGGACGGGGACGGGGACGGTTTAGGGTACGGTTTAGGGTACGACAACGGTTTAGGGTGAGTGTACGTGTTAGGGTACGGGTTAGTGTTAGCGTACGGGTTAGGATTAGGGGATGGGTGAGGGTAAGGTTTCGGGTAAGGTTTAGTGTTAGGGTTAGGGTTAGGGGACGAGGACGGTGAAGGGGATGCTTTAGGGTACAGGTTAGTATACGACAACGGTTTAGGGTGAGCGTACGTGTTAGGGTACGGGTTAGTGTTAGCGTACGGTTCAGGATTAGGGGACGTGTGAGGATAAGGCTTCGGGTAAGGGTTAGGGTTAGGTTTAGGGTTAGGGGACGGGGACGGGGACGGTTTAGGGTACAGGTTAGGGTACGACAATGGTTTAGGGTGAGCGTACGTGTTAGGGTACGGGTTAGTGTTAGCGTACGGGTTAGGATTAGGGGAGGGGTGAGGGTAAGGCTTCGGTTAAGGGTTAGGGTTAGGGTTAGGGTTAGGGTTAGGGGACGGGGACGGTTTAGGGTACAGGTTAGGGTACGACAACAGTTTAGGGTGAGCGTACGTGTTAGGGTAGGTGTTAGTGTTAGCATACGAGTTAGGATTAGGGGACGGGTGAGGGTAAGGCTTCGGGTAAGGTTTAGGGTTAGGGTTATATTTAGGGTTAGGGGACGGGGACGGTTTAGGGTACAGGTTAGTGTACGACAACGGTTTGGGGTGAGCGTACGTGTTAGGGTACGAGTTAGTGTTAGCGTACGGGTTAGGATTAGGGGACGGGTGAGCGTAAGGCTTCGGGTAAGTGTTATGGTTAGGGTTAAGGTTAGCTTTAGGGTTAGGTTTAGGGGATGGGGACGGTTTAGGGTACAGGTTAGGGTACGACAACGGTTTAGGGTGAGCGTACGTGTTAGGGTACGGGTTAGTGTTAGCGTACGGTTTAGGATTAGGGGACGGTGAGGGTAAGGCTTCGGGTAAGGGTTAGAGTTAGGGTTAGGGTTAGGGTTTGGGTTAGGGGACGGGGGCGGTTTAGGGTACAGGTTAGGGTACGACAAAGGTTTAGGGTGAGCGTACGTGTTAGTGTATGGGTTAGTGTTAGCGTACGGTTTAGGATTAGGGGACGCTGAGGGTAAGGCTTCGGGTAAGGGTTAGAGTTAGGGTTAGATTTAGGGTTAGGCTTAGGGTTAGGGTTAGGGCAAGGGGACGGGGACGGGGACGGTTTAGGGTACAGGTTAGGGTATGACAACGGTTTAGGGTGAGCGTACGTGTTAGGGTATGGGTTAGTGTTAGCGTACGGGTTAGGATTAGGGGACGGGTGAAGGTAAGGCTTCGGGTAAGGGTTAGGGTTAGTGTTAGGGTTAGGGTTAGGGTTAGGGGACGGGGACGGTTTAGGGTACAGTTTTGCGTACGACAACGGTTTAGGGTGAGCGTATGTGTTAGGGTACGGGTTAGTGTTAGCCTACGGGTTAGGATTAGGGGACGTGTGAGGGGAAGGCTTCTGGTAAGGGTTAGGGTTAGGGTTAGGGTTAGGGTTAGGGGACCGGGACGGTTTAGGGTACAGGTTAGGGTACGACAACAGTTTAGGGTGAGCGTACGTGTTAGGGTAGGTGTTAGTGTTAGCATACGAGTTAGGATTAGGGGACGGGTGACGGTAAGGCTTCGGGTAAGGGTTAGGGTTAGGGTAAGATTTAGGGTTAGGGGACGGGGATGGGGACGGTTTAGGGTACAGGTTAGTGTAAGACAACGGTTTAGGGTGAGCGTACGTGTTAGGGTACGGTTTAGTGTTAGCGTACGGGTTAGGATTAGGGGACGGGTGAGGGTAAGGCTTCGGGTAAGGGTTAGGGTTAGTGTTAGGGTTAGGGTTAGGTTTATGGGACGGGGACGGTTTAGGGTACAGGTTAGTGTACGACAACGGTTTGGGGTGAGCGTACGTGTTACGGTACGAGTTAGTGTTAGCGTACGGGTTAGGATTAGGGGACGGGTGAGGCTAAGGCTTCGGGTAAGTGTTATGGTTAGGGTTAGGGTTAGCTTTAGGGTTAGGTTTAGGGGATGGGGACGGTTTAGGGTACAGGTTAGGGTACGACAACTGTTTAGGGTGAGCGTACGTGTTAGGGTACGGTTTAGTGTTAGCGTACGGGTCAGGATTAGGTGACGTGTGAGGGTAAGGCTTTGGGTAAGGGTTACGGTTAGAGTTAGGGTTAGGGTTAGGGGACGGGGACGGGGACGGTTTAGGGTACAGGTTAGGGTATGACAACGGTTTAGGTGAGCGTACATGTTAGGGTACGGGTTAGTGTTAGCGTACGGGTTAGGATTAGGGGACGGGTTAGGGTAAGGCTTCGGGTAAGGGTTAGGGTTAGGGTTAGGGTACGGGGACGGTTTAGGGTACAGGTTAGGGTACGACAACGGTTTAGGGTGAGCCTACGTGTTAGGGTACAGATTAGTGTTAGCGTACGGGTTAGGATTAGGTGACGGGTGAGGGTAAGGCTTCGGCTAAGGGTTAGGGTTAGGGTTAGGGTTAGGGTTAATGGACGGGGACGGGGATGGTTTAGGATACAGGTTAGGGTACGACAACGGTTTAGAGTCAGCATACGTGTTAGGGTACGGTTTACTGTTAGCGTACGGGTTAGGATTAGGGGACGGTTGAGGGTAAGGCTTCGGGTAAGTGTTAGGGTTAGGTTTAGGGTTAGGGTTAGGGTTAGGGGACGGGGACGGTTTAGGGTACTGGTTAGGGTATGACACTGTTTAGGGTGAGCGTACGTGTTAGGGTACGGGTTAGTGTTAGCGTACGGGTTAGGATTAGGTGACGGGTGAGGGTAAGGCTTCGGGTAAGGGTTAGGGTTAGGGTTAGGGTTAGGGGACCTGGACGGTTTAGGGTACATGTTAGTGTACGACAACGGTTTAGGGTGAGCCTACGTGTTAGGGTACAGATTAGTGTTAGCGTACGGGTTAGAATTAGGTGACGGGTGAGGGTAAGGCTTCGGGTAAGGGTTAGGGTTAGGGTTAGGGTTAGGGTTAGGGGACGGGGATGGTTTAGGGTACAGGTTAGGGTACGACAACGGTATAGGGTGAGCGTACGTGTTAGGGTAGGTGTTAGTGTTAGCATACGTGTAAGGATTAGGGGACGGGTGAGGGTAAGGCTTCGGGTAAGGGTTAGTGTTAGGGTAAGGTTTAGGGTTAGGGTACGGGGACGGGGACGCTTTAGGGTACAGGTTAGTGTACGACAACGGTTTAGGTTGAGCGTACGTGTTAGGGTACGGGTTAGTGTTAGCGTACGGGTTAGGATTAGGGGACGGGTGAGGGTAAGGCTTCGGGTAAGGGTTAGGGTTAGTGTTAGGGTTAGGGTTAGGGATCGGGGACGGGGACGGTTTAGGGTACAGTTTAGCGTACGACAACGGTTTAGGGTGAGCGTATGTGTTAGGGTACGGGTTAGTGTTAGCGTACGGGTTAGGATTAGGGGACGTGTGAGGGGAAGGCTTCCGGTAAGGGTTAGGGTTAGGGTTAGGATTAGGGTTAGGGGACGGGGAGGGTTTAGGGTACAGGTTAGGGTAAGACAACAGTTTAGGGTGAGCGTACGTGTTAGGGTACGGTTTAGTGTTAGCGTACAGGTCAGGATTAGGGGACGGGTGAGTGTAAGGCTTTGGGTAAGGGTTACGGTTAGGGTTAGGGTTAGGGTTAGGGGAGGGAGACGGGGACGGGGACCGTTTAGGGTACAGGTTATGGTACGACAACGGTTTAGGGTGAGCGTACGTGTCAGGGTACGGGTTAGTGTTAGCGTACGGGTTAGGATTAGGGGAGGGGTGAGGGTAAGGCTTCGGGTAAGGGTTTGGGTTAGGGATAGGTTTAGGGCAAGGGGACGGTGACGGGGACGGTTTAGGGTACAGGTTAGGGTACGACAACGGTTTAGGGTGAGCGTACGTGTTAGGGTATGGGTTAGTGTTAGCGTACGGGTTAGGATTAGGGGACGGGTGAGGGTAAGGCTTCGGGTAAGGTTTAGGGTTAGGGTTAGGGTTAGGGAACGGGGACGATGACGGGGACGGTTTAGGGTACAGGTTAGGGTACGACAACGATTTAGGGTGAGCGTACGTGTTAGGGTACGGGTTAGTGTTAGCGTACGGGTTAGGATTAGAGGACAGGTGAGGGTAAGGCTTCGGGTAAGGTTTAGGGTTAGGGAACGGGGACGGTGACGGGGACGCTTTAGGGGACAGGTTATGTTACGACAACGGTTTAGGGTGAGTGTATGTGTTAGGGTGCGGGTTACTGTTAGCGTACGGGTTAGGATTAGGGGACGGGTGAGGGTAAGGCTTCGGGTAAGGGTTAGGGTTAGGGTTTGCGTTAGGGTTAGGGGATGGGGACGGTTTAGGGTACAGGTTAGGGTACGACAACGGTTTAGGGTGAGCGTACGTGTTAGGGTAGATATTAGTGTTAGCATACGTGTTAGGATTAGGGGACGGGTGAGGGTAAGGCTTCGGGTAAGGGTTAGTGTTAGGGTAAGGTTTAGGGTTAGGGGACGGGGACGGGGACGGTTTAGGGTACAGGTTAGTGTACGACAACGGTTTAGGGTGAGCGTACGTGTTAGGGTACGGGTTAGAGTTAGCGTACGTGTTAGGATTAGGAGACGGGTGAGGGTAAGGCTTCGGGTAAGGGTTAGTGTTAGTGTTAGGGTTAGGGTTAGGCTTAGGGGACGGGGACGGTTTAGGGTACAGTTTAGCGTACGACAACGGTTTAGGGTGAGCATATGTGTTAGGGTACGGGTTAGTGTTAGCGTACGGGTTAGGATTAGGGGACGTGTGAGGGGAAGGCTTCCGGTAAGGGTTAGCGTTAGGGTTAGGGTTAGGGGACGGGGACGGTTTAGGGTACAGGTTAGGGTACGACAACGGTTTAGGGTGAGCGTACGTGTTAGGGTAGGTGTTAGTGTTAGCATACGTGTTAGGATTAGGGGACGGGTGAGGGTAAGGCTTCGGGTAAGGGTTAGTGTTAGGGTAAGGTTTAGGGTTAGGGGACGGGGACGGGGACGGTTTAGGGTACAGGTTAGTGTACGACAACGGTTTAGGGTGAGCGTACGTGTTAGGGTAAGGGTTAGTGTTAGCGTACGGGTTAGGATTAGGGGACGGGTGAGGGTAAGGCTTCGGGTAAGGGTTAGGGTTAGTGTTAGGGTTAGGGTTAGGGTTAGGGGACGGGGACGGTTTAGGGTACACTTTAGCGTACAACAACGGTTTAGGGTGAGCGTATGTGTTAGGGTACGGGTTAGTGTTAGCGTACGGGTTAGGATTAGGGGACTTGTGAGGGGAAGGCTTCCTGTAAGGGTTAGGGTTAGGGTTAGGGTTAGGGTTAGGGGACGGGGACGGTTTAGGGTACAGGTTAGGGTACGACAACAGTTTAGGGTGAGCGTACGTGTTAGGGTAGGTGTTAGTGTTAGCATACGAGTTAGGATTAGGGGACGGATGAGGGTAAGGCTTCGGGTAAGGGTTAGGGTTAGGGTAAGATTTAGGGTTAGGGGACGGGGATGGGAGCGGTTTAGGGTACAGGTTAGTGTACGACAACGGTTTAGGGTGAGCGTGCGTGTTTGTGTACGGGTTAGTGTTAGCGTACGGGTTAGGATTAGGGGACGAGTGAGGGTAAGGTTTCGGGTAAGGGTTAGGGTTAGTGTTAGGGTTAGGGTTAGGGTTAGGGACGGGGACGGTTTAGGGTACAGGTTAGGGTACGACAACGGTTTAGGGTGAGCGTACGTGTTAGGGTATGGGTTAATGTTAGCGTACGGGTTAGGATTAGGGGACGGGTGAGGGTAAGGCTTCGGGTAAGGGTTAGGTTTAGTGTTAGGGTTAGGGTTAGGGTTAGGGGACGGGGACGGTTTAGGGTACAGGTTAGTGTACGACAACGGTTTGGGGTGAGCGTACGTGTTAGGGTACGTGTTAGTGTTAGCGTACGGGTTAGGATTAGGGGACGGGTGAGCGTAAGGTTTCGGGTAAGTGTTATGGTTAGGGTTAGGGTTAGATTTAGGGTTAGGTTTAGGGGATCTGGACGGTTTACGGTAAGCTTAGGGTACGACAATTGTTTAGGGTGAGCGTACGTGTTAGGGTACGGTTTAGTGTTAGCGTACGGGTCAGGATTAGGGGACGGGAGAGGGTAAGGCTTTGGGTAAGGGTTAGGCTTAGGGTTAGGGTTAGGGTACGGGGACGGTTTAGGGTACAAGTTAGGGTATGACAACGGTTTAGGGTGAGCGTACATGTTAGGGTATGGGTTAGTGTTAGCGTACGGGTTAGGATTAGGGGACGGGTGAGGGTAAGGCTTCGGGTAAGGGTTAGGGTTAGGGTTTGCGTTAGGGTTAGGGGATGGGGACGGTTTAGGGTACAGGTTAGGGTACGACAACGGTTTAGGGTGAGCGTACGTGTTAGGGTAGATATTAGTGTTAGCATACGTGTTAGGATTAGGGGACGGGTGAGGGTAAGGCTTCGGGTAAGGGTTAGTGTTAGGGTAAGGTTTAGGGTTAGGGGACGGGGACGGGGACGGTTTAGGGTACAGGTTAGTGTACGACAACGGTTTAGGGTGAGCGTACGTGTTAGGGTACGGGTTAGTGTTAGCGTACGTGTTAGGATTAGGAGACGGGTGAGGGTAAGGCTTCGGGTAAGGGTTAGTGTTAGTGTTAGGGTTAGGGTTAGGCTTAGGGGACGGGGACGGTTTAGGGTACAGTTTAGCGTACGACAACGGTTTAGGGTGAGCATATGTGTTAGGGTACGGGTCAGTGTTAGCGTACGGGTTAGGATTAGGGGACGTGTGAGGGGAAGGCTTCCGGTAAGGGTTAGGGTTAGGGTTAGGGTTAGGGGACGGGGACGGTTTAGGGTACAGGTTAGGGTACGACAACGGTTTAGGGTGAGCATACGTGTTAGGGTAGGTGTTAGTGTTAGCATACGTGTTAGGATTAGGGGACGGGTGAGGGTAAGGCTTCGGGTAAGGGTTAGTGTTAGGGTAAGGTTTAGGGTTAGGGGACGGGGACGGGGACGGTTTAGGGTACAGGTTAGTTTACGACAACGGTTTAGGGTGAGCGTACGTGTTAGGGTACGGGTTAGTGTTAGCGTACGGGTTAGGATTAGGGGACGGGTGAGGGTAAGGCTTCGGGTAAGTGTTAGGGTTAGTGTTAGGGTTAGGGTTAGGGTTAGGGGACGGGGACGGTTTAGGGTACACCTTAGCGTACAACAACGGTTTAGGGTGAGCTTATGTGTTAGGGTACGGGTTAGTGTTAGCGTACGGGTTAGGATTAGGGGACTTGTGAGGGGAAGGCTTCCTGTAAGGGTTAGGGTTAGGGTTAGGGTTAGGGTTAGGGGACGGGGACGGTTTAGGGTACAGGTTAGGGTACGACAACAGTTTAGGGTGAGCGTACGTGTTAGGGTAGGTGTTAGTGTTAGCATACGAGTTAGGATTAGGGGACGGATGAGGGTAAGGCTTCGGGTAAGGGTTAGGGTTAGGGTAAGATTTAGGGTTAGGGGACGGGGATGGGAGCGGTTTAGGGTACAGGTTAGTGTACGACAACGGTTTAGGGTGAGCGTGCGTGTTTGTGTACGGGTTAGTGTTAGCGTACGGGTTAGGATTAGGGGACGAGTGAGGGTAAGGTTTCGGGTAAGGGTTAGGGTTAGTGTTAGGGTTAGGGTTAGGGTTAGGGACGGGGACGGTTTAGGGTACAGGTTAGGGTACGACAACGGTTTAGGGTGAGCGTACGTGTTAGGGTATGGGTTAATGTTAGCGTACGGGTTAGGATTAGGGGACGGGTGAGGGTAAGGCTTCGGGTAAGGGTTAGGTTTAGTGTTAGGGTTAGGGTTAGGGTTAGGGGACGGGGACGGTTTAGGGTACAGGTTAGTGTACGACAACGGTTTGGGGTGAGCGTACGTGTTAGGGTACGTGTTAGTGTTAGCGTACGGGTTAGGATTAGGGGACGGGTGAGCGTAAGGTTTCGGGTAAGTGTTATGGTTAGGGTTAGGGTTAGATTTAGGGTTAGGTTTAGGGGATCTGGACGGTTTACGGTAAGCTTAGGGTACGACAATTGTTTAGGGTGAGCGTACGTGTTAGGGTACGGTTTAGTGTTAGCGTACGGGTCAGGATTAGGGGACGGGAGAGGGTAAGGCTTTGGGTAAGGGTTAGGCTTAGGGTTAGGGTTAGGGTACGGGGACGGTTTAGGGTACAAGTTAGGGTATGACAACGGTTTAGGGTGAGCGTACATGTTAGGGTATGGGTTAGTGTTAGCGTACGGGTTAGGATTAGGGGACGGGTTATGATAAGGCTTCGGGTAAGGGTTAGGCTTAGGGTTAGGGTTAGGGTACGGTTCGGTTTAGGGTACAGGTTAGGGTACGACAACGGTTTAGGGTGAGCCTACGTTTTAGGGTACAGATTAGTGTTAGCGTACGGGTTAGGATTAGGTGACGGGTGTGGGTAAGGGTTAGGATTAGGGTTAGGGTTAGGGTTAGGGGACGCGGACGGGGACGGTTTAGGGTACAGGTTAGGGTACGACAACGGTTTAGGGTGAGCGTACGTGTTAGGGTACGGGTTAGTGTTAGCGTACGGGTTAGGATTAGTGGAGGGGTGAGGGTAAGGCTTCGGGTAAGGGTTTGGGTTAGGGTTAGGTTTAGGGCAAGGGGTGGTTACGGGGACGGTTTAGGGTACAGGTTAGGGTACGACAACGGTTTAGGGTGATCATACGTGTTAGGGTACGGGTTAGTGTTAGCGTACGGGTTAGGATTAGGGGACGGGTGAGGGTAAGGCTTCGGGTAAGGGTTAGGGTGAGGGTTAGGGTTAGGGTTAGGTTTAGGGACGGGGACGGTTTAGGGTACAGGTTAGGGTACGACAACGATTTAGGGCGAGCGTACGTGTTAGGGTACGGGTTAGTGTTAGCGTACGGTTTAGGATTAGGGGACGGGTGAGGATAATGCTTCGGGTAAGGGTTAGGGTTAGGGTTAGGGTTAGGGGGCGGGGACGGGGACGGTTTAGGGTACAGGTTAGGGTACGACAACGGTTTAGGGTGAGCGTACGTGTTAGGGTACGAGTTAGTGTTAGCATACGGGTTAGGATTAGGGGAGGGGTGAGGGTAAGGCTTTGGGTAAGGATTAGGGTTAGGGTTAGGGTTAGGGTAAGGGTTAGGGGGCGGGGACGGGGACGGGGACGGTTTAGGGTACGGTTTAGGGTACGACAACGGTTTAGGGTGAGTGTACGTGTTAGGGTACGGGTTAGTGTTAGCGTACGGGTTAGGATTAGGGGACGGGTGAGGGTAAGGTTTCGGGTAAGGTTTAGTGTTAGGGTTAGGGTTAGGGGACGGGGACGGTGAAGGGGATGCTTTAGGGTACAGGTTAGTTTACGACAACGGTTTAGGGTGAGCGTACGTGTTAGGGTACGGGTTAGTGTTAGCTTACGGGTTAGGATTAGGGGACGGGTGAGGGTAAGGCTTCTGGTAAGGGTTAGGGTTATGGTTAGGGTTAGGGTTAGGGGACGGGCACGGTTTAGGGTACAGGTTAGGGTACGACAACGGTTTAGGGTGAGCGTACGTGTTAGGGTAAGGGTTAGTGTTAGCGAACGGGTTAGGATTAGGGGACGGGTGAGAGTAAGGCTTCAGGTAAGGGTTAGGGTTAGGGTTAGGGTTAGGGTTCGGGTTAGGGGACTGGGACGGTTTAGGGTACAGGTTAGGGAACGACAGCGGTTTAGGGTGAGTGTACGTGTTAGGGTACGGGTTAGTGTTAGCGTACGGTTCAGGATTAGTGGACGTGTGAGGATAAGGCTTCGGGTAAGGGTTAGGGTTAGGTTTAGGGTTAGGGGACGGGGACGGGGACAGTTTAGGGTACAGGTTAGGGTACGACAATGGTTTAGGGTGAGCGTACGTGTTAGGGTACGGGTTAGTGTTAGCGTACGGGTTAGGATTAGGGGAGGGGTGAGGGTAAGGCTTCGGGTAAGGGTTAGGGTTAGGGTTAGTGTTAGGGTTAGGGGACGGGGACGGTTTAGGGTACAGGTTAGGGTACGACAACAGTTTAGGGTGAGCGTACGTGTTAGGGTAGGTGTTAGTGTTAGCATACGAGTTAGGATTAGGGGACGGGTGAGGGTAAGGCTTCGGGTAAGGTTTAGGGTTAGGGTTATATTTAGGGTTAGGGGACGGGGACGGGGACGGTTTAGGGTACAGGTTATTGTACGACAACGGTTTAGGGTGAGCGTACGTGTTAGGGTACGGATTAGTGTTAGCGTATGGGTTAGGATTAGGGGACGGGTGAGGGTAAGGCTTCGGGTAAGGGTTAGGGTTAGTGTTAGGGTTAGGGTTAGGGTTAGGGGACGGGGACGGTTTAGGGTACAGGTTAGTGTACGACAACGGTTTGGGGTGAGCGTACGTGTTAGGGTACGAGTTAGTGTTAGCGTACGGGTTAGGATTAGGGGACGGGTGAGCGTAAGTCTTCGGGTAAGTGTTATGGTTAGGGTTAAGGTTAGCTTTAGGGTTAGGTTTAGGGGATGGGGACGGTTTAGGGTACAGGTTAGGGTACGACAACGGTTTAGGGTGAGCGTACGTGTTAGCGTACGGGTTAGTGTTAGCGTACGGTTTAGGATTAGGGGACGGTGAGGGTAAGGCTTCGGGTAAGGGTTAGAGTTAGGGTTAGGGTTAGGGTTTGGGTTAGGGGACGGGGGCGGTTTAGGGTACAGGTTTGGGTACGACAAAGGTTTAGGGTGAGCGTACGTGTTAGTGTACGGGTTAGTGTTAGCGTACGGTTTAGGATTAGGGGACGCTGAGGGTAAGGCTTCGGGTAAGGGTTAGAGTTAGGGTTAGGGTTAGGGTTAGGGGACGGGGACGGTTTAGGGTACAGGTTAGGGTACGACAACGGTGTAGGGTGAGCGTACGTGTTAGGGTACGGTTTAGTGTTAGCGTACGGGTTAGGATTCGGGGATGGGTGAGGGTAAGGCTTCGGGTAAGGGTTAGGGTTAGGGTTAGGGTTAGGGGACGGGGACGGGGATGGGGACGGTTTAGGGTAAAGTTTAGGGTACGACAACGGTTTATGGTGACCGTACGTGTTAGGGTACGGGTTAGTGTTAGCGTACGGGGTAGGATTAGAGGACGGGTGAGAGTAAGGCTTCGGGTAGGGATTAGGGTTAGGGTTAGGGTTAGGGTTAGGGTTAGGGGACGGGGACGGTTTAGGGTACAGGTTTGAGTACGACAACGGTTTACGGTGAGCGTACGTTTTAGGGTACGGGTTAGTGTTAGCGTACGGGTTAGGATTAGGGGACGAGTGAGGAAAAGGCTTCGGGTAAGGGTTAGGGTTAGGGTTAGGGTTAAGGGGCGGGGACGGGGACGGGGAAGGTTTAGGGTACAGGTTAGGGTACGAAAACAGTTTAGGGTGACCGTACGTGTTAGGGTACTGTTTAGTGTTAGCATACGGGTTAGGATTAGGGGAGGGGTGAGGGTAAGGCTTCGGGTAAGGGTTAGGGTTAGGGTTAATGTTAGGGTAAGGGGACGGGCACGGGGACGGTTTAGGGTACAGGTTAGGGTACGACATCGGTTTAGGGTGAGCGTAGGTTTTAGGGTACTGGTTAGTGTTATCGTACGGGTTAGGATTATGGGACGGGTGAAGGTAAAGTTTCGGGTAAGGTTTAGGGTTAGGGTTAGGGTTAGGAGACGGGGACGGTGACGGGGACGCTTTAGGGTACAGGTTAGGTTATGACAACGGTTTAGGGTGAGTGTACGTGTTAGGGTATGGGTTAGTGTTAGCGTACGGGTTAGGATTAGGGGACGGGTGATGGTAAGTCTTCGGGTAAGGGTTAGGGTTAGGGTTAGGGTTAGGGTTAGGGGACGGGGACGGTTTAGGGTACAGGTTATGGTACGACAATGGTTTAGGGTGAACGTACGTGTTAGGGTACGGGTTAGTGTTAGCGTACGTGTTAGGATAAGGGGACAGGTGAGGATAAGGCTTCGAGTAAGGGTTAGGGTTAGGGTTAGGGTTAGGGGACGGAGACGGGGACGGGGACCGTTTAGGGTACAGTTTAGGGTACGACAACGGTTTAGGGTGAGCGTACGTGTTAGGGTACGGGTTAGTGTTAGCGTACGTGTTAGGATTAGGGGAGGGTTGAGGGTAAGGCTTCGGGTAAGGGTTAGGGTTAGGGTTAGGGTTAGGGCAAGGGGACGGGGACGGGGACGGTTTAGGGTACAGGTTAGGGTATGACAACGGTTTAGGGTGAGCGTACGTGTTAGGGTATGGGTTAGTGTTAGCGTACGGGTTAGGATTAGGGGACAGGTGAAGGTAAGGCTTCGGGTAAGGGTTAGGGTTAGTGTTAGGGTTAGGGTTAGGGTTAGGGGACGGGGACGGTTTAGGGTACAGTTTTGCGTACGACAACGGTTTAGGGTGAGCGTATGTGTTAGGGTACGGGTTAGTGTTAGCCTACGGGTTAGGATTAGGGGACGTGTGAGGGGAAGGCTTCCGGTAAGGGTTAGGGTTAGGGTTAGGGTTAGGGTTAGGGGACGGGGACGGTTTAGGGTACAGGTTAGGATACAACAACAGTTTAGGGTGAGCGTACGTGTTAGGGTAGGTGTTAGTGTTAGCATACGAGTTAGGATTAGGGGACGGGTGACGGTAAGGCTTCGGGTAAGGGTTAGGGTTAGGGTAAGATTTAGGGTTAGGGGACGGGGATGGGGACGGTTTAGGGTACAGGTTAGTGTAAGACAACGGTTTAGGGTGAGCGTACGTGTTAGGGTACGGTTTAGTGTTAGCGTACGGGTTAGGATTAGGGGACGGGTGAGGGTAAGGCTTCGGGTAAGGGTTAGGGTTAGTGTTAGGGTTAGGGTTAGGTTTAGGGGACGGGGACGGTTTAGGGTACAGGTTAGTGTACGACAACGGTTTGGGGTGAGCGTACGTGTTAGGGTACGAGTTAGTGTTAGCGTACGGGTTAGGATTAGGGGACGGGTGAGGCTAAGGCTTCGGGTAAGTGTTATGGTTAGGGTTAGGGTTAGCTTTAGGGTTAGGTTTAGGGGATGGGGACGGTTTAGGGTACAGGTTAGGGTACGACAACGGTTTAGGGTGAGCGTACGTGTTAGGGTACGGTTTAGTGTTAGCGTACGGGTCAGGATTAGGTGACGTGTGAGGGTAAGGCTTTGGGTAAGGGTTACGGTTAGAGTTAGGGTTAGGGTTAGGGGACGGGGACGGGGACGGTTTGGGGTACAGGTTAGGGTATGACAACGGTTTAGGGTGAGCGTACATGTTAGGGTACGGGTTAGTGTTAGCGTACGGGTTAGGATTAGGGGACGGGTTAGGGTAAGGCTTCGGGTAAGGGTTAGGGTTAGGGTTAGGGTATGGGGACGGCTTAGGGTACAGGTTAGGGTACGACAACGGTTTAGAGTGAGCCTACGTGTTAGGGTACAGATTAGTGTTAGCGTACGGGTTAGGATTAGGGGACGGGTGAGGGTAAGGCTTCGGCTAAGGGTTAGGGTTAGGGTTAGGGTTAGGGTTAGGGGACGGGGATGGTTTAGGATACAGGTTAGGGTACGACAACGGTTTAGGGTCAGCATACGTGTTAGGGTACGGTTTACTGTTAGCGTACGGGTTAGGATTAGGGGACGGTTGAGGTTAAGGCTTCGGGTAAGTGTTAGGGTTAGGTTTAGGGTTAGGGTTAGGGTTAGGGGACGGGGACGGTTTAGGGTACTGGTTAGGCTATGACACTGTTTAGGGTGAGCGTACGTGTTAGGGTACGGGTTAGTGTTAGCGTACAGGTTAGGATTAGGTGACGGGTGAGGGTAAGGCTTCGGGTAAGGGTTAGGGTTATGGTTAGGGTTAGGGGACCTGGACGGTTTAGGGTACATGTTAGTGTACGACAACGGTTTAGGGTGAGCCTACGTGTTAGGGTACAGATTAGTGTTAGCGTACGGGTTAGAATTAGGTGACGGGTGAGGGTAAGGCTTCGGGTAAGGGTTAGGGTTAGGGTTAGGGTTAGGGTTAGGGGACGGGGATGGTTTAGGGTACAGGTTAGGGTACGACAACGGTATAGGGTGAGCGTACGTGTTAGGGTAGGTGTTAGTGTTAGCATACGTGTAAGGATTAGGGGACGGGTGAGGGTAAGGCTTCGGGTAAGGTTTAGTGTTAGGGTAAGGTTTAGGGTTAGGGGACGGGGACGGGGACGCTTTAGAGTACAGGTTAGTGTACGACAACGGTTTAGGTTGAGCGTACGTGTTAGGGTACGGGTTAGTGTTAGCGTACGGGTTAGGATTAGGGGACGGGTGAGGGTAAGGCTTCGGGTAAGGGTTAGGGTTAGTGTTAGGGTTAGGGTTAGGGATCGGTGACGGGGACGGTTTAGGGTACAGTTTAGCGTACGACAACGGTTTAGGGTGAGCGTATGTGTTAGGGTACGGGTTAGTGTTAGCGTACGGGTTAGGATTAGGGGACGTGTGAGGGGAAGGCTTCTGGTAAGGGTTAGGGTTAGGGTTAGGATTAGGGTTAGGGGACGGGGAGGGTTTAGGGTACAGGTTAGGGTAAGACAACAGTTTAGGGTGAGCGTACGTGTTAGGGTACGGTTTAGTGTTAGCGTACAGGTCAGGATTAGGGGACGGGTGAGTGTAAGGCTTTGGTTAAGGGTTACGGTTAGGGTTAGGTTTAGGGTTAGGGGAGGGAGACGGGGACGGGGACCGTTTAGGGTACAGGTTATGGTACGACAACGGTTTAGGGTGAGCGTACGTGTCAGGGTACCGGTTAGTGTTAGCGTATGGGTTAGGATTAGGGGAGGGGTGAGGGTAAGGCTTCGGGTAAGGGTTTGGGTTAGGGATAGGGTTAGGGCAAGGGGACGGTGACGGGGACGGTTTAGGGTACAGGTTAGGGTACGACAACGGTTTAGGGTGAGCGTACGTGTTAGGGTACGGGTTAGTGTTAGCGTACGGGTTAGGATTAGGGGACGGGTGAGGGTAAGGCTTCGGGTAAGTTTTAGGGTTAGGGTTAGGGTTAGGGAACGGGGACGATGACGGGGACGGTTTAGGGTACAGGTTAGGGTACGACAACGGTTTAGGGTGAGCGTACGTGTTAGGGTACGGGTTAGTGTTAGCGTACGGGTTAGGATTAGAGGACAGGTGAGGGTAAGGCTTCGGGTAAGGTTTAGGGTTAGGGAACGGGCACGGTGATGGGGACGCTTTAGGGGACAGGTTATGTTACAACAACGGTGTAGGGTGAGTGTATGTGTTAGGGTGCGGGTTACTGTTAGCGTACGGGTTAGGATTAGGGGACGGGTGAGGGTAAGGCTTCGAGTAAGGGTTAGGGTTAGGGTTTGGGTTAGGGTTAGGGGATGGGGACGGTTTAGGGTACAGGTTAGGGTACGACAACGGTTTAGGGTGAGCGTATGTGTTAGGGTAGATATTAGTGTTAGCATACGAGTTAGGATTAGGGGACGGGTGAGGGTAAGGCTTCGGGTAAGGGTTAGTGTTAGGGTAAGGTTTAGGGTTAGGGGACGGGGACGGGGACGGTTTAGGGTACAGGTTAGTGTACGACAACGGTTTAGGGTGAGCGTACGTGTTAGGGTACGGGTTAGTGTTAGCGTACGTGTTAGGATTAGGAGACGGGTGAGGGTAAGGCTTCGGGTAAGGGTTAGTGTTAGTGTTAGGGTTAGGGTTAGGCTTAGGGGACGGGGACGGTTTAGGGTACAGTTTAGCGTACGACAACGGTTTAGGGTGAGCATATGTGTTAGGGTACGGGTTAGTGTTAGCGTACGGGTTAGGATTAGGGGACGGGTTAGGGTAAGGCTTCGGGTAAGGGTTAGGGTTAGGGTTAGGGTTAGGGGACGGGGACGGTTTAGGGTACAGGTTAGGGTACGACAACGGTTTAGGGTGAGCGTACGTGTTAGGGTAGGTGTTAGTGTTAGCATACGTGTTAGGATTAGGGGACGGGTGAGGGTAAGGCTTCGGGTAAGGGTTAGTGTTAGGGTAAGGTTTAGGGTTAGGGGACGGGGACGGGGACGGTTTAGGGTACAGGTTAGTGTACGACAACGGTTTAGGGTGAGCGTACGTGTTAGGGTACGGGTTAGTGTTAGCGTACGGGTTAGGATTAGGGGACGGGTGAGGGTAAGGCTTCGGCTAAGGGTTAGGGTTAGTGTTAGGGTTAGGGTTAGGGTTAGGGGACGGGGACGGTTTAGGGTACACTTTAGCGTACAACAACGGGTTAGGGTGAGCGTATGTGTTAGGGTACGGGTTAGTGTTAGCGTACGGGTTAGGATTACGGGACTTGTGAGGGGAAGGCTTCCTGTAAGGGTTAGGGTTAGGGTTAGGGTTAGGGTTAGGGGACGGGGACGCTTTAGGGTACAGGTTAGGGTATGACAACAGTTTAGGTTGAGCGTACGTGTTAGGGTAGGTGTTAGTGTTAGCATACGAGTTAGGATTAGGGGACGGGTGAGGGTAAGGCTTCGGGTAAGGGTTAGGGTTAGGGTAAGATTTAGGGTTAGGGGACGGGGACGGGAGCGGTTTAGGGTACAGGTTAGTGTACGACAACGGTTTAGGGTGAGCGTGCGTGTTTGTGTACGGGTTAGTGTTAGCGTACGGGTTAGGATTAGGGGACGGGTGAGGGTAAGGTTTCGGGTAAGGGTTAGGGTTAGTGTTAGGGTTAGGGTTAGGGTTAGGGACGGGGACGGTTTAGGGTACAGGTTAGGGTACGACAACGGTTTAGGGTGAGCGTACGTGTTAGGGTACGGGTTAGTGTTAGCGTACGGGTTAGGATTAGGGGACGGGTGAGGGTAAGGCTTCGGGTAAGGTTTAGGTTTAGGGTTAGGGTTAGGGAACGGGGACGATGACGGGGACGGTTTAGGGTACAGGTTAGGGTACGACAACGGTTTAGGGTGAGCGTACGTGTTAGGGTACGGGTTAGTGTTAGCGTACGGGTTAGGATTAGGGGACAGGTGAGGGTAAGGCTTCGGGTAAGGTTTAGGGTTAGGGAACGGGGACGGTGACGGGGACGCTTTAGGGGACAGGTTATGTTACGACAACGGTTTAGGGTGAGTGTATGTGTTAGGGTGCGGGTTACTGTTAGCGTACGGGTTAGGATTAGGGGACGGGTGAGGGTAAGGCTTCGGGTAAGGGTTAGGGTTAGGGTTTGGGTTAGGGTTAGGGGATGGGGACGGTTTAGGGTACAGGTTAGGGTACGACAACGGTTTAGGGTGAGCGTACGTGTTAGGGTAGATATTAGTGTTAGCATACGTGTTAGGATTAGGGGACGGGTGAGGGTAAGGCTTCAGGTAAGGGTTAGTGTTAGGGTAAGGTTTAGGGTTAGGGGACGGGGATGGGGACGGTTTAGGGTACAGGTTAGTGTACGACAACGGTTTAGGGTGAGCGTACGTGTTAGGGTACGGGTTAGTGTTAGCGTACGTGTTAGGATTAGGAGACGGGTGAGGGTAAGGCTTCGGGTAAGGGTTAGTGTTAGTGTTAGGGTTAGGGTTAGGCTTAGGGGACGGGGACGGTTTAGGGTACAGTTTAGCGTACGACAACGGTTTAGGGTGAGCATATGTGTTAGGGTACGGGTTAGTGTTAGCGTACGGGTTAGGATTAGGGGACGTGTGAGGGGAAGGCTTTCGGTAAGGGTTAGGGTTAGGGTTAGGGTTAGAGGACGGGGACGGTTTAGGGTACAGGTTAGGGTACGACAACGGTTTAGGGTGAGCGTACGTGTTAGGGTAGGTGTTAGTGTTAGCATACGTGTTAGGATTAGGGGACGGGTGAGGGTAAGGCTTCGGGTAAGGGTTAGTGTTAGGGTAAGGTTTAGGGTTAGGGGACGGGGACGGTTTAGGGTACACTTTAGCGTACAACAACGGTTTAGGGTGAGCGTATGTGTTAGGGTACGGGTTAGTGTTAGCGTACGGGTTAGGATTAGGGGACTTGTGAGGGGAAGGCTTCCTGTAAGGGTTAGGGTTAGGGTTAGGGTTAGGGTTAGGGGACGGGGACGGTTTAGGGTACAGGTTAGGGTACGACAACAGTTTAGGGTGAGCGTACGTGTTAGGGTAGGTGTTAGTGTTAGCATACGAGTTAGGATTAGGGGACGGGTGAGGGTAAGGCTTCGGGTAAGGGTTAGGGTTAGGGTAAGATTTAGGGTTAGGGGACGGGGACGGGAGCGGTTTAGGGTACAGGTTAGTGTACGACAACGGTTTAGGGTGAGCGTGCGTGTTTGTGTACGGGTTAGTGTTAGCATACGGGTTAGGATTAGGGGACGGGTGAGGGTAAGGTTTCGGGTAAGGGTTAGGGTTAGTGTTAGGGTTAGGGTTAGGGTTAGGGACGGGGACGGTTTAGGGTACAGGTTAGGGTACGACAACGGTTTAGGGTGAGCGTACGTGTTAGGGTACAGGTTAATGTTAGCGTACGGGTTAGGATTAGGGGACGGGTGAGGGTAAGGCTTCGGGTAAGGGTTAGGTTTAGTTTTAGGGTTAGGGTTAGGGTTAGGGGACGGGGACGGTTTAGGGTACAGGTTAGTGTACGACAACGGTTTGGGGTGAGTGTACGTGTTAGGGTACGTGTTAGTGTTAGCGTACGGGTTAGGATTAGGGGACGGGTGAGCGTAAGGTTTCGGGTAAGTGTTATGGTTAGGGTTAGGGTTAGATTTAGGGTTAGGTTTAGGGGATCTGGACGGTTTAGGGTAAGCTTAGGGCACGACAACTGTTTAGGGTGAGCGTACGTGTTAGGGTACGGTTTAGTGTTAGCGTACGGGTCAGGATTAGGGGACGGGAGAGGGTAAGGCTTTGGGTAAGGGTTACGGTTAGGGTTAGTGTTAGGGTTAGCGGACGGGGACGGGGACGGTTTAGGGTACAGGTTAGGGTATGACAACGGTTTAGGGTGAGCGTACATGTTAGGGTACGGGTTAGTGTTAGCGTACGGGTTAGGATTAGGGGACGGGTTAGGATAAGGCTTCGGGTAAGGGTTAGGCTTAGGGTTAGGGTTAGGGTACGGGGACGGTTTAGGGTACAGGTTAGGGTACGACAACGGTTTAGGGTGAGCCTACGTTTTAGGGTACAGATTAGTGTTAGCGTACGGGTTAGGATTAGGTGACGGGTGTGGGTAAGGGTTAGGATTAGGGTTAGGGTTAGGGTTAGGGGACAGGGACGGGGACGGTTTAGGGTACAGGTTAGGGTACGACAACGGTTTAGGGTGAGCGTACGTGTTAGGGTACGGTTTAGTGTTAGCGTACGGGTTAGGATTAGGGGACGGGTGAGGGTAAGGCTTCGGGTAAGGGTTAGGGTTAGTGTTAGGGTTAGGGTTAGGGTTCGGGGACGGGGACGGTTTAGGGTACAGTTTAGCGTACGACAACGGTTTAGGGTGAGCGTATGTGTTAGGGTACGGGTTAGTGTTAGCGTACGGGTTAGGATTAGGGGACGTGTGAGGGGAAGGCTTCTGGTAAGGGTTAGGGTTAGGGTTAGAATTAGGGTTAGGTGACGGGGACGGTTTAGGGTACAGGTTAGGGTAAGACAACAGTTTAGGGTGAGCATACGTGTTAGGGTACGGTTTAGTGTTAGCATACGGGTCAGGATTAGGGGACGGGTGAGGGTAAGGCTTCGGGTAAGGGTTAGGGTTAGGGTTAGGGTTAGGGGACGGAGACGGGGACGGGGACCTTTTAGGGTACAGGTTAGGGTACGACAACGGTTTAGGGTGAGCGTATGTGTTAGGGTACGGGTTAGTGTTAGCGTACGGGTTAGGATTAGGGGAGGGGTGAGGGTAAGGCTTCGGGTAAGGGTTTGGGTTACGGTTAGGGTTAGGGCAAGGGGCGGTTACGGGGACGGTTTAGGATACAGGTTAGGGTACGACAACGGTTTGGGGTGAGCGTACGTGTTAGGGTACGAGTTAGTGTTAGCGTACGGGTTAGGATTAGGGGACGGGTGAGCGTAAGGCTTCGGGTAAGTGTTATGGTTAGGGTTAGGGTTAGCTTTAGGGTTAGGTTTAGGGGATGGGGACGGTTTAGGGTACAGCTTAGGGTACGACAACGGTTTAGGGTGAGCGTACGTGTTAGGGTACGGTTTAGTGTTAGCGTACGGGTCAAGATTAGGGGACGGGTGAGGGTAAGGCTTTGGGTAAGGGTTATGGTTAGCGTTAGGGTTAGGGTTAGGGGACGGGGACGGGGACGGTTTAGGGTACAGGTTAGGGTACGACAACGGTTTAGGGCGAGCCTACGTGTTAGGGTACAGATTAGTGTTAGCGTACGGGTTAGGATTAGTTGACGGGTGTGGGTAAGGCTTCGGGTAAGGGTTAGGGTTAGGGTTAGGTTTAGGGTTAGGGGACGGGGACGGGGACGGTTTAGGGTACAGGTTAGGGTACGACAACGGTTTAGGGTGAGCGTACGTGTTAGGGTATGGGTTACTGTTAGCGTACGGGTTAGGATTAGGGGACGGGTGAGGGTAAGGCTTCGGGTAAGTGTTAGCGTTAGGATTAGGGTTAGGGTTAGGGTTAGGGGACGGGGATGGTTTAGGGTACAGGTTAGGGTATGACACGGTTTAGGGTGAGCGTACGTGTTAGGGTACGGCTTAGTGTTAGCGTTCGGGTTAGGATTAGGGCACGGGTGAGCGTAAGGCTTCGGGTAAGTGTTAGGGTTAGGGTTAGGGTTAGGGTTAGCGGACGGGGACGGGGACGGTTTAGGGTACAGCTTAGGGTACGACAACGGTTTAGGGTGAGCGTACGTGTTAGGGTATGGGTTAGTGTTAGCGTACGGTTTAGGATTAGGAGACGGTGAGAGTAAAGCTTCGGGTAAGGGTTAGAGTTAGGGTTAGGGTTAAGGTTAGGGTCAGGGGACGGGGACGGTTTAGGGTACAGGTTAGGGTACGACAACGGTTTAGGGTGAGCGTACGTGTTAGGGTACAGTTTAGTGTTAGCGTACGGGTTAGGATTCGGGGACGGGTGAGGGTAAGGCTTCGGGTAAGAGTTAGGGTTAGGGTTAGTGTTAGGGTTAGGGGACGGGGACGGTTTAGGGTACAGGTTAGGGTACGACAACGGTTTAGGGTGAGCGTACGTTTTAGGTTAGGTTTTAGTGTTAGCATACGTGTTAGGATTAGGGGACGGGTGAGGGTAAGGCTTCGGGTAAGGGTTAGTGTTAGGGTAAGGTTTAGGGTTAGGGGACGGGGACGGGGACGGTTTAGGGTACAGGTTATTGTACGACAACGGTTTAGGGTGAGCGGACGTGTTAGGGTACGGGTTAGTGTTAGCGTAAGGGTTAGGATTAGGGGACGAGTGAGGGTAAGGCTTCGGGTAAGGGTTAGGGTTAGTGTTAGGGTTTGGGTTAGGGTTAGGGGACGGGGACGGTTTAGGGTACAGGTTAGCGTACGACAACAGTTTAGGGTGAGCGTATGTGTTAGGGTATGGGTTAGTGTTAGCGTAAGGGTTAGGATTAGGGGACGTGTGAGGGGAAGGCTTCCGGTAAGGGTTAGGGTTAGGTTTAGGGTTAGGTTTAGGGGACGGGGACGGTTTAGGGTACAGGTTAGGGTACGACAACAGTTTAGGGTGAGCGTACGTGTTAGGGTAGGTGTTAGTGTCAGCATACGAGTTAGGATTAGGGGACGGGTGAGGGTAAGGCTTCGGGTAAGGGTTAGGGTTAGGGTAAGATTTAGGGTTAGGGGACGGGGACGGGGACGGTTTAGGGTACAGGTTAGTGTACGACAACAGTTTAGGGTGAGCGTACGTGTTAGGGTACGGGTTAGTGTTAGCGTACGGCTTAGGATTAGGGGAGGGGTGAGGGTAAGGCTTCGGGTAAGGGTTAGGGTTAGTGTTAGGGTTAGGGTTAGGGTTAGGGGACGGGGACGGTTTAGGGTACAGGTTAGTGTACGACAACAGTTTGGGGTGAGCGTACGTGTTAGGGTACGAGTTAGTGTTAGCGTACGGGTTAGGATTAGGGGACGGGTGAACGTAAGGCTTCGGGTAAGTGTTATGGTTAGGGTTAGGGTTAGCTTTAGGGTTAGCTTTAGGGGATTGGGACGGTTTAGTGTACAGGTTAGGATACGACAACGGTTTAGGGTGAGTGTACGTATTAGGGTACGGGTTAGTGTTAGCGTACGGGTTAGGATTATGGGACGGGTGAAGGTAAAGTTTCGGGTAAGATTTAGGGTTAGGGTTAGGGTTAGGGGACGGGGACGGTTTAGGTTACAGCTGAGTGTACGACAACGGTTTAGGGTGAGCATACGTGTTAGGGTACGGGTTAGTGTTAGCGTACGGGTTAGGATTAGGGGACGGGAGAGGATAAGGCTTCGGGTAAGGGTTAGGGTTAGGGTTAGGGTTAGGGGACGGAGACGGGGACGGGGACCGTTTAGGGTACAGGTTAGGGTACGACAACGGTTTAGGGTGAGCGTACGTGTTAGGGTAAGGGTTAGTGTTAGCGTACCGGTTAGGATTAGGGAGGGGTGAGGGTAAGGCTTCGGGTAAGGGTTAGGGTTAGGGTTAGGGTTAGGGCAAGTGGACGGTGACGGGGACGGTTTAGGGTACAGGTTAGGGTACGACAACGGTTTAGGGTGAGCGTACGTGTTAGGGTACGGGTTAGTGTTAGCGTACGGGTTAGGATTAAGGGACGGGTGAGGGTAAGGCTTCGGGTAAGGTTTAGGGTTAGGGTTAGGGTTAGGGAACGGGGACGGTGACGAAGACGCTTTAGGGTACAGGTTAGTTACGACAACGGTTTAGGGTGAGTGTACGTGTTAGGGTACGGGTTAGTGTTAGCGTACGGGTTAGGATTAGGGGACGGGTGAGGGTAAGGCTTCGGGAAAGGGTTAGGGATAGGGTTAGGGTTAGGGTTAGGGGACGGGGACGGTTTAGGGTACAGGTTAGGGTACGACAACGGTTTAGGGTGAGCGTACGTGTTAGGGTACGGGTTAGTGTTAGCGTAGGGGTTAGGATTAGGGGACGGGTGAGGTTAAGGCTTCGGGTAAGGGTTAGTTTTAGGGTAAGGTTTAGGGTTAGGGGATGGGGACGGGGACGGTTTAGGGTACAAGTTAGGGTACGACAACGGTTTAGGGTGAGCGTACGTGTTAGGGTACGGGTTAGTGTTAGCGTACGGGTTAGGATTAGGGGACAGGTGAGAGTAAGGCTTCGGGTATGGGTTAGGGTTAGGGTTAGGGTTAGGGTTAGGGTTAGGGGACGGGGACGGTTTAGGGTACAGGTTAGGGTACGACAACGGTTTACGGTGAGCGTACATGTTAGGGTACGGGTTAATGTTAGCGTACGGGTTAGGATTAGGGCACGGGTAAGTGTAAGGCTTCGGGTAAGGGTTAGGGTTAGGGTTAGGGTTAGGGTTAGGGTACGGGGACGGTTTAGGGTACAGGTTAGGGTACGACAACGGTTTAGGGTGAGCGTACGTGTTAGGGTACGGTTTATTGTTAGCGTACGGGTTAGGATTCGGGGACGGGTGAGGGTAAGGTTTCGGGTAAGGTTTAGGGTTAGGGTTAGGGTTAGGGTTAGGGGACGGGGACGGGGACGGTTTAGGGTACAGGTTTGGCTACGACAACGGTTTAGAGTGAGCGTACGTGTGAGGGTACGGGTTACTGTTAGCGTACGGGTTAGGATTAGGGGACGGGTGAGGGTAAGGCTTCGGGTAAGTGTTAGGGTTAGGATTAAGGTTAGGGTTAGGGTTAGGGGACGGGGACGGTTTAGGGTACAGGTTAGGGTATGACACGGTTTAGGGTGAGCGTACGTGTTAGGGTACGGGTTAGTGTTAGCGTTCGTGTTAGGATTAGGGGACGGGTGAGGGTAAGGCTTCGGGTAAGGTTTAGGGTTAGGGTTAGGTTTAGGGGACGGGGACGGGGACGGGGACGGTTTAGGGTACAGGTTAGTGTACGACAACAGTTTAGGGTGAGCGTACGTGTTAGGGTATGGGTTAGTGTTAGCGTACGGTTTAGGATTAGGGGACGGTGAGGGTAAGGCTTCGGGTAAGGGTTAGAGTTAGGGTTAGGGTTAGGGTTAGGGTTAGGGTTAGGGGACGGAGACGGGGACGGGGACCGTTTAGGGTACAGGTTAGGGAATGACAACGGTTTAGGGTGAGCGTACGTGTTAGGGTACGGGTTAGTGTTAGCGTACGGGTTAGGATTAGGGGAGGCGTGAGGGTAAGGCTTCGGGTAAGGGTTAGGCTTAGGGTTAGGGTTAGGGCAAGGGGACGGTGACGGGGACGGTTTAGGTTACAGGTTAGGGTACGACAACGGTTTAGGGTGAGCGTACGTGTTAGGGTTCGGGTTAGTGTTAGCGTACGGGTTAGGATTAGGGGACGGGTGAGGGTAAGGCTTCGGGTAAGGTTTAGGGTTAGGGTTAGGGTTAGGGAACGGGGACGGTGACGGGGACGCTTTAGGGTACTGGTTAGTTTACGACAACGGTTTAGGGTGAGTGTACGTGTTAGGGTGCGGGTTAGTGTGAGCGTACGGTTTAGGATTAGGGGACGGGTGAGGGTATGGCTTCGGGTAAGGGTTAGGGTTAGGGTTAGTGTTAGGGTTAGGGGACGGGGACGGTTTAGGGTACAGGTTAGGGTACGACAACGGTTTAGGGTGAGCGTACGTGTTAGGGTAGGTGTTAGTGTTAGCATACGTGTTAGGATTAGGGGACGGGTGAGGGTAAGGCTTCGGGTAAGGGTTAGTGTTAGGGTAAGGTTTAGGGTTAGGGGATGGGACGGGGACGGTTTAGGGTACAGGTTAGTGTACGACAACGGTTTAGGGTGAGCGTACGTGTTAGGGTATGGGTTAGTGTTAGCGTACGGGTTAGGATTAGGGGACGGGTGACGGTAAGGCTTCGGGTAAGGGTTAGGGTTAGTGTTAGGGTTTGGGTTAGGGTTAGGGGACGAGGACGGTTTAGGGTAGAGTTTAGCGTACAACAACAATTTAGGGTGAGCGTATGTGTTAGGGTACGGGTTAGTGTTAGCGTAAGGGTTAGGATTAGGGGACGTGTGAGGGGAAGGCTTTCGGTAAGGGTTAGGGTTAGGGTTAGGTTTAGGGGACGGGGACGGATTAGGGTACAGGTTAGGGTACGACAAGGGTTTAGGGTGAGTGTACGTGTTAGGGTACGGGTTAGTGTTAGCGTACGGATTAGGATTAGGGAACGTGTGAGGGTAAGGCTTCGGGTAAGGGTTAGGCTTAGGGTTAGGGTTAGGGTTAGGGGACGGGGACGGTTTAGGGTACAGGTTAGGGTACGACAACGGTTTAGGGTGAGCGTACGTGTTAGGGTACGGGTTAGTGTTAGCGTACGGGTTAGGATTAGGGGACGGGTGAGTGTAAGTCTTCGGGTAAGGGTTAGGGTTAGGGTTAGTGTTAGGGTTAGGGGACGGGGACGGTTTAGGGTACAGGTTAGGGTACGACAACGGTTTAGGGTGAGCGTACGTGTTAGGGTAGGTGTTAGTGTTAGCATACGTGTTAGGATTAGGGGACGGGTGAGGGTAAGGCTTCGGGTAAGGGTTAGTGTTAGGGTAAGGTTTAGGGTTAGGGGACGGGGACGGGGACGGTTTAGGGTACAAGTTAGTGTACGACAACTGTTTAGGGAGAGCGTACGTGTTAGGGTACAGGTTCGTGTTAGCGTACGGGTTAGGATTAGGGGACGGGTGAGGGTAAGACTTCGGGTAAGGGTTAGGGTTAGTGTTAAGGTTAGGGTTAGGGTTAGGGGACGGGGACGGTTTAGGGTACAGGTTAGGGTACGACAACGGTTTGGGGTGAGCGTACGTGTTAGGGTACGGGTTAGTGTTAGCGTACGGGTTAGGATTAGTGGACGGGTGAGGGTAAGCCTTCGGGTAAGTGTTTTGGTTAGGGTTAGGTTTAGGGTTAGGGTTAGGTTTAGGGGATGGGGACGGTTTAGGGTACTGGTTAGGGTACAACAACGGTTTAGGGTGAGCGTACGTGTTAGGGTACAGTTTAGTGTTAGTGTACGGGTTAGGATTAGGGGACGGGCGAGGGTAAGGCTTTGGGTAAGGGTTATGTTTAGGGTTAGGGTTAGGGTTAGGGGACGGGGACGGGGACAGTTTAGGGTACAGGTTAGGGTACGACAACGGTTTAGGGTGAGCGTACATGTTAGGGTACGGGTTAGTGTCAGCGTACGGGTTAGGATTCGGGGACGGGTGAGGGTAAGGCTTCGGGTAAGGGTTAGGGTTAGGGTTAGGGTTAGGGTTAGGGTACGGGGACGGTTTAGGGTACAGGTTAGGGTACGACAACGGTTTAGGGTGAGCGTACGTGTTAGGGTACAGATTAGTGTTAGCGTACGGGTTAGGATTAGGTGACGGGTGAGGGTAAGGCTTTGGGTAAGTCTTAGGGTTAGGGTTAGGGTTAGGGTTAGGGGACGGGGACGGGGAAGGTTTAGGGTACAGGTTAGGGTACGACACGGTTTAGGGTGAGCGTACGTGTTAGGGTACGGGTTAGTGTTAGCGTACGGGTTAGGATTAGGGGACGGGTGAGGGTAAGGCTTTGGGTAAGGGTTAGGGTTAGGGTTAGGGTTAGGGTTAGGGGACGGGGACGGGGACGGTTTAGGGTACAGGTTAGGGTACGACAACGCTTTAGGGTGAGCGTACGTGTTAGGGTACGGGTTAGTGTTAGCGTACGGTTTAGGATTAGTGGACGGGTGAGGGTAAGGCTTCGGGTAAGGGTTAGGGTTAGTGTTAGGGTTAGGGTTAGGGTTAGGGGACGGGGACGGTTTAGGGTACAGGTTAGGGTACGACAACTGTTTACGGTGAGCGTACGTGTTAGGGTACGGGTTAGTGTTAGCGTACGGGTTAGGATTAGGGGACGGGAGAGGGTAAGGCTTTGGGTAAGTGTTAGGGTTAGGATTAGGGTTAGGGTTAGGGGACGGGGACGGGGACGGTTTAGGGTACACGTTAGGGTACGACACGGCTTAGGGTGAGCGTACGTGTTAGGGTACGGTTTAGTGTTAGCGTACGTGTTAGGATAAGGGGACGGGTGAGGGAAAGGCTTCGGGAAAGTTTTAGGGTTAGGGTTAGGGGACGGGGACGGGGACGGGGACGGGGACGCTTTAGGGTACAAGTTAGGTTACTACAACGGTTTAGTGTGAGCGTACGTGTTACTGTACGGGTTAGTGTCAGCGTACGAGTTAGGATTAGGGGACGTGTGAGGGTAAGGCTTCGGGTAAGTGTTTGGATTAGGGTAAGGGTTAGGGTTAGGGGACGGGGACGAAGACGGTTTAGGGTACAAGTTAGGGTACGACAGTGGTTTAGGGTGAGCATACGTGTTAGGGTACGGGTTTGTGTTAGCGTACGTGTTAGGATTAGGGGACGGGTGAGGGTAAGGCTTCGGGTAAGGGTTAGGGTTAGGGTTAGGGTTAGGGGACGGGGAAGGGGACGGGGACGGTTTAGGGTACAGGTTAGGGTACGACAACGGTTTAGGGAGAGCGTACGTGTTAGGGTATGGGTTAGTGTTAGCGTACGGGTTAGGATTAGGGGACGGGTGAGGGTATGGCTTCGGGTAAGGGTTAGGGTTAGGGTTAGGGGACGGGGACGGGGACGGGGATGGTTTAGGGTACAGGTTAGCATACGACAACGGTTTAGGGTGAGCGTATGTGTTAGGGTACGGGTTAGTGTAAGCGTACGGGTTAGGATTAGGGGACGTGTGAGGGTAAGGCTTCGGGTAAGGGTTAGGGTTAGGGTTAGGGTTAGGGGACGGGGACGGTTTAGGGTACAGTTTAGGGTACGACAACGGTTTAGGATGAGCGTACGTGTTAGGGTAGTTGTTAGTGTTAGCATACGAGTTAGGATTAGGGGACGGGTGAGGGTAAGGCTTCGGGTAAGGGTTAGGGTTAGGGTAAGGTTTAGGGTTAGGGGACGGGGAAGGGGACAGTTTAGGGTACAGGTTAGTGTACGACAACGGTTTAGGGTGAGCGTACGTGTTAGGGCACGGTTTAGTGTTAGCGTACGGGTTAGGATTAGGGGACGGGTCAGGATAAGGCTTCGGGTAAGTGTTAGGGTTAGTGTTATGGTTAGGGTTAGGCTTAGGGGACGTGGACGGTTTAGGGTACAGGTTAGGGTACGACAACGGTTTGGGGTGAGCGTACGTGTTAGGGTACGGGTTAGGTTTAGCGTACGGGTTAGGCTTTGGGGACAGGTGAGGGTAAGGATTCGGGTAAGTGTTATGGTTAGGGTTAAGGTTAGGGTTAGGGTTAGGTTTAGGGGATGGGGACGGTTTAGTGTACAGGTTAGGGTACGACAACGGTTTAGGGTGACTGTACGTGTTAGGGTACAGTTTAGTGTTAGCGTACGGGTTAGGATTAGGGGACGGGTGATGGTAAGGGTTTGGGTAAAGGTTAGGGTTAGGATTAGGGTTAGGGGACGGGGACGGGGACGGTTTAGGGTACAGGTTAGGGTACGACAACGGTTTAGGGTGAGCGTACATCTTAGTGTATGGTTTAGTGTTAGCGTACGGGTTAGGATTAGGGGAAGTGTGAGGGTAAGGCTTCGGGTAAGGTTTAGGGTTACGGTTAGGGTTAGGGGACGGGGACGGGGACGGGGACTGTTTAGGGTACAGGTTAGGGTACGAGAACGGTTTAAGGTGAACGTACGTGTTAGGGTACGGGTTCGTGTTACCGTACGGGTAAGGATTAAGGGACGGGTGAGGGTAAGGCTTCGGGTAAGGGTTAGGGGTAGGGTTAGGGTTAGGGTTAGGGTTAGGGGACGGGGACGGTTTAGGGTACAGGTTAGGGTACGACAACGGTTTAGGGTGAGCGTACGTGTTAGGGTACGGGTTAGTGTTAGCGTACGGGTTAGGATAAGGGGACTGGTGAGTGTAAGGCTTCGCGTAAGGGTTAGGGTTATGGTTAGGGTTAGGTTTAGGGGACGGGGACGCTTTAGGGTACAGGTTAGGGTACGACAACGGTTTAGGGTGAGCGTACGTGTTAGGGTACGGGTTAGTGTTAGCGTACGGCTTAGGATTAGGGGACGGGTGAGGGTAAGGCTTCGGGTAAGGGTTAGGGTTAGGGTTAGGGGACGGGGACGGGGACGGAGACAGTTTAGTGTACTGGTTAGGGTACGACAACAGTTTAGGGTGAGCGTACGTGTTAGGGTACGGGTTAGTGTTAGCGTACGGGTTAGGATTAGGGGACGAGTGAGGGTAAGGCTTCGGGTAAGGGTTAAGTTTAGGGTTAGGGTTAGGGTTAGGGGACGGGGACGGGGACGGTTTAGGGTACAGGTTAGGGTACGACAACGGTTTAGGGTGAGCGTACGTGTTAGGGTACGGGTTAGTGTTAGCGTACGGGTTAGGATTAGGGGACGGGTGAGGGTAAGGCTTCGGGTAAGGGTTAGGTTTAGGGTTAGGGTTAGGGTTAGGGGACGGGGACGGGGACGGGGACGGTTTAGCGTACAGGTTAGGGTACGACAACGGTTCAGGGTGAGCATACGTGTTAGGGTACGGGTTAGTGTTAGCGTACGGGTTAGGATTAGGGGACGGGTTAGGATAAGGCTTTGTGTAAGGGTTAGGGTTAGGGTTAGGGATAGGTTTAGGGGACGGGGACGGTTTAGGGTACAGTTTAAGGTATGACAAACTTTTAGGGTGAGTGTACTTATTAGGGTACGAGTTATTGTTAGCGTACGGGTTAGGTTTAGTGGACGGGTTAGTGTAAGGTTTCGGGTAAGGCTTAGTGATAGGGTTAGGGTTCGGGTTAGGGTTAGGGGCCGGGGACGGCTTAGGGTACAGGTTAGTGTACCACAACATTTTAGGTTAAGCGTACGTGATAGCGTACGGGTTAGGATTAGTGACGGGTTAGGGTAAGGCTTCGGGTGAGGGTTAGTATTAGGGTTAGGGTTAGGGTTAGGGGACGGGGACGGGGACGGTTTAGGGTACAGGTTAGTGTACGACAACGGTTTAGGGTGAGCGTATGTGTTACGGTACGGTTTAGTGTTAGCGTACGGGTTAGGATTAGGTGACGCGTGAGGGTAAGGCTTTGGGTAAGGGTTAGGTTTAGGGTTAGGGTTAGGGTTAGGGGACGGGGACGGGGACGGTTTAGGGTACAGGTTAGGGTACGACAACGGTTTAGGGTGAGCGTACGTGTTAGGGTACGGGTTAGTGTTAGCGTATGGGTTAGGATTAGGGGACGGGTGAGGGTAAGGCTTCGGGTAAGGGTTAGGGTTAGGCTTAGGGTTAGGGGACGGGGACGGGGACGGGGACGGTTTAGGGTACAGGTTAGGGTACGACAACGGTTTAGTGTGAGCGTACATGTTAGGGTATGTGTTAGTGTTAGCGAATGGGTTAGGATTAGGAGACGGGTGAGGGTAAGGCTTCGGGTAAGGGTTAGGGTTAGTGTTAGGGTTAGGGTTAGTGTTAGGGTTAGGGGACGGTGATGGTTTAGGGTACAGGTTAGCGTACGACAACGGTTTAGTGTGAGCGTACATGTTAGGGTACGGGTTACTGTTAGCATACGGGTTAGGATTAGTGGATGGGTGAGGGTAAAGCTTCGGGTAAGGTTTAGGGTTAGGGTTAGGGTTAGGGTTAGGGTTTGGGTTAGGGAACGGGGACGGGGACGGGGACGGTTTAGGGTACAGTTTAGGGTACGATAACGGTTTAGGGTGAGCGTAAGTGTTAGGATACGGGTTAGTGTTAGCGTACGGGTTAGGATTAGGGGACGGGTGAGAGTAAGGCTTCAGGTAAGGGATAGGGTTAGGGTTAGGGTTAGGATTAGGGTTAGGGGACGGGGACGGTTTATGGTACACGTTAGGGTACCACAACGTTTTAAGGTGAGCGTACGTATTAGGGTACGGGTTAGTGTTAGCGTACGGTTTAGGATTAGGGAACGGGTGAGGATAAGGCTTTGGGTAAGGGTTAGGGTTAGGGTGAGGGTTAGGGGGCGGGGACGGGGACGGGGACGGTTTAGGGTACAGGTTAGGGTACGACAACGGTTTAGGGTGAGCGTACGTGTTAGGGTACGGGTTAGTGTTAGCATACGGGTTAGGATTAGGGGAGGGGTGAGGGTAAGGCTTTGGGTAAGGGTTAGGGTTAGGGTTAGGGTTAGGGTAAGGGGACGGGGACGGGGACGGTTTAGGGTACGGTTTAGGGTACGACAACGGTTTAGGGTGAGCGTACGTGTTAGGGTACGGGTTAGTGTTAGCGTACGGGTTAGGATTAGGGGACGGTTGAGGGTAAGGTTTCGGGTAAGGTTTAGGGTTAGGGTTAGGGTTAGGGAACGGGGTCTGTCACGGGGACGCTTTAGGGTACAGGATAGGTTACGACAACGGTTTAGGGTGAGTGTACGTGTTAGGGTACGGGTTAGTGTTAGCGTAAGGGATAGGATTAGGGGACGGGTGAGGATAAGGCTTCGGGTAAGGGTTAGGGTTAGGGTTAGGGTTAGGGTTAGGGGACGGGGACGGTTTAGGGTAGAGGTTAGGGTACGACAACGGTTTAGGGTGAGCGTACGTGTTAGGGTACGGGTTAGTGTTAGCGTACGCATTAGGATTAGGGGACGGGTGAGAGTAAGGCTTCGGGTAAGGGTTAGGTTTAGGGTTAGGTTTAGGGTTAGGGTTAGGGGACGGGGACGGTTTAGGGTACAGGATAGGGTACGACAACGGTTTAGGGTGAGTGTACGTGTTAGGGTACGGGTTAGTGTTAGCGTACGGGTTAGGAATAAGGGACGGGTGAGGATAAGGCTTCGGGTAAGGGTTAGGGTTAGGGTTAGGGTTAGGGCAAGGGGACGGGGACGGGGACGGTTTAGGGTACAGGTTAGGGTAGGACAACGGTTTAGGGTGAGCGTACGTGTTAGGGTACGGGTTAGTGTTAGCGTATGGGTTAGGATTAGGGGACGGGTGAGGGTAATGCTTCGGGTAAGGTTTACGGTTAGGGTTGGGGTTAGGGGACGGGGACGGTGACCGGGACGCTTTAGGGTACAGGTTAGGTTACGACAACGGTTTAGGGTGAGTGTACGTGTCAGGGTTACAGGTTAGTGTTAGCGTTCGGGTTAGGATTAGGGGACGGGTGAGGGTAAGGCTTCGGGTAAGGGTTAGGGTTAGGGTTAGGTTTAGGGAACGGGGACGGGGACGGGAACGGTTTAGGGTACATGTTAGGGTACGACAACGGTTTAGGGTGAGCGTACATGTTAGGGTACGTGTTAGTGTTAGCGTACGGGTTAGGATTAGGGGACGGGTTAGGGTAAGGCTTCGGGAAAGGGTTAGGGTTATGGTTAGTGTTAGGGTTAGGGGAAGGGGACGGTTTAAGGTACAGGTTAGGGTACGCAACGGTTTAGGGTGAGCGTACGTGTTAGGGTACGGTTTAGTGTTAGTGTGCGGGTTAGGATTAGTGGACGGGTGAGAGTAAGGCTTCGGGTAAGGGTTAGGTTTAGGGTTAGGGTTAGGGTTAGGGGACAGGGACAGGGACGGTTTAGGGTAAAGCTTAGGGTACTACACCGGTTTAGGGTGAGCGTACATGTTAGGGTACGGGTTAGTTTTAGCGTACAGGTAAGGATTACGGGACGGGTTAGGGTAAGGCTTCGGGTAAGGGTTAGGGTTAGGGTTAGGGTTAGGATTAGGGTACGGGGACGGTTTAGGGTACAGGTTAGGGTACGACAACGGTTTAGGGTGAGCGTACGTGTTAGGGTACGATTTAGTGTTAGCGTACGGGTTTGGATTAGGTGAAGGGTGAGGGTAAGGCTGCGGGTAAGGGTTAGGGTTAGGGTTAGGGTTAGGGTTAGGGTTAGGGGACGGGGACGGGTATGGTTTAGGGTACAGGTTAGCGTACGACAACAGTTTTGGCTAAGCGTATGTGTTAGGGTACGGGTTAGTGTTAGCGTACGGGTTAGGATTAGGGGACGGGTGAGGGTAAGGCTTCGGGTAAGTGTTAAGTTTAGGATTAGGGTTAGGGTTAGGGTTAGGGGATGGGGACGGTTTAGGGTACAGGTTAGGGTACGACAACGGTTTAGGGTGAGCGTATATGTTAGGGTACGTGTTAGTGTTAGCGTACGGGTTAGGATTAGGGGACGGGTTAGGGTAAGGCTTCGGTTAAGGGTTAGGGTTAGGGTTAGGGTACGGGGACTGTTTAGGGTACAGGTTAGGGTACGACAACGGTTTAGGGTGAGCGTACGTGTTAGGGTACAGATTAGTGTTAGCGTACGGGTTAGGATTAGGTGACGGGTGAGGGTAAGGCTTCGGGTAAGGGTTAGGGTTAGGGTTAGGGTTAGGGGACGGGGATGGTTTAGGGTACAGGTTAGGGTACTACAACGGTTTAGGGTGAGCGTACATGTTAGGGTACGGGTTAATGTTAGCGTACGGGTTAGGATTAGGGCACGGGTTAGGGTAAGGCTTCGGGTAAGGGTTAGGGTTAGTGTTAGGGTTAGGGTTAGGGTTAGGGGACGGGGACGGTTTAGGGTACAGGTTAGGGTACGACAACCGTTTAGGGTGAACGTATGTGTTAGGGTACGGTTTAGTGTTAGCCTACGGGTCAGGATTAGGGGACGGTGAGGGTAAGGCTTCGGGTAAGTGTTATGGTTAGGGTTAGGGTTAGGTTTAGGGGATGGGGACGGTTTAGGGTACAAGTTAGGGTACGACAACGGTTTAGGGTGAGCGTACATGTTAGGGTACGGGTTAGTGTTAGCGTACGGGTAAGGATTAGGGCACGGCTGAGAGTAAGGCTTCGGGTATGGGTTAGGGTTAGGGTTAGGGTTAGGGTTAGGGTTAGGGGACAGGGACGGGAACGGTTTAGGGTACAGGTTAGGGTACGACAACGGTTTAGGGTGAGCGTACATGTTAGGGTACGGGTTAGTGTTAGCGTACGGGTTAGGATTAGGGCACGGGTTAGGGTAAGGCTTCGGGTAAGGTTTAGGGTTAGGGTTAGGGTTAGGGTTAGGGTACGGGGACGGTTTAGGGTACAGGTTAGGGTACGACAACGGTTTAGGGTGAGCGTACGTGTTAGGGTACGGTTTATTGTTAGCGTACGGGTTAGGATTCGGGGACGGGTGAGGGTAAGTTTTCGGGTAAGGTTTAGGGTTAGGGTTAGGGTTAGGGGACGGGGATGGGGACGGGGACGGTTTAGGGTACAGGTTAGGGTACGACAACGGTTTAGGGTGAGCGTACGTGTTAGGGTACGGGTTACTGTTAGCGTATGGGTTAGGATTAGGGGACGGGTGAGGGTAAGGCTTCGGGTAAGTGTTAGGGTTAGGATTAGGGTTAGGGTTAGGGTTAGGGGACGGAGAATGTTTAGGGTACATGTTAGGGTACGACAACGCTTTAGGTTGAGCGTACGTGTTAGGGTATGGGTTAGTATTAGCGTACGGGTTAGGGTTAGAGGACGGGTTACGGTAAGGCATCGGGTAAGGGTTAGGTTTAGGGTTAGGTTTAGGGTTAGTTTTAGGGGACTGGGACGGTTTAGGGTACAGGTTAGTGTATGACAACGGTTTAGGGTGAGCGTACATGTTAGGGAACGGGTTAGTGTTAGCGTATGGGTTAGGGTAAGGGGACGGGTTGGGGTAATGCTTCGGTAAGGGTTAGGTTTAGGATTACGGTTAGGGTTAGGGTTAGGGGACGGGCACGGTTTAGGGTACAGGTTAATATAAAACAACGGTTTAGTGTGAGCGTACGTGTGAGGGTTCGGGTTAGTTTTAGCTTACGGGTTAGGATTAAGGGACGGGTTAGGTTAAGGCTTCGGGTAAGGTGTAGGGTTAGGGTTAGAATTAGGGTTAGGGTTAGGGGACGGGGACGGTTTAGGGTACAGGTTAGGGTACGACAACGGTTTAGGGTGAGCGTACGTGTTAGGGCATGGGTTAGTGTTAGCGTACGGGTTAGAATTGGGGACGGGTTAGGGTAAGGCTTCGGGTTAGGGTTAGGGTTAGGGTTAGGGTTAGCGTTAGGGGACGGTGACGGTTTAGTGTACAGGTTAGGGTACGACAACGGTTTAGGGTGAGCGTACGTGTTAGGGTACGAGTTAGTGTTCGCGTACGGGTTAGGATTAGGGGACGAGTTAGGGTAAAGCTTCGGGTAAGGGTTAGGGTTAGGGTTAGGGTTAGGGTTAGTGGACGGGGACGGGGACCGTTTAGGGTACAGTTTATGGTATGACAACGTTTTAGGGTGAGTGTACATGTTAGGGTACCGGTTACTGTTAGCGTACGGGTTAGTATTAGTGGACGGGTTAGGGTAAGGCTTCGGGTAAATGTTAGGTTTAAGGTTAGGGTTAGGGTTAGAGTTAGGGGACGGGGACGGTTTAGGGTACAGGTTAGGGCACAAGAACGGTTTACGGTGAGCGTACGTGTTAGGGTACAGGTTAGTGTTAGCGTACGGGTTAGGATTAGGGGACGGTTTAGTGTAAGGCTTCGGGTAAGAGTTAGGGATAGGGTTAGGGTTAGGGTAATGGTTAGGGGACGGGGACGGTTTAGGGTACAGGTTAGTGTACGACAACAGTTTAGGGTCAGTGTACGTGATAGCGTAAGGTTTAGGATTGGTGACGGGTTTAGGTAAGGCTTTGGGTGAGGGTTAAGGTTAGGGTTAGGGTTTGGGTTAGGGTTAGGGGACGGGTATGGTTTAGGTTACAGGTTAGGGTACAAAAACATTTTAGGGTAAGCGTACGTGTTAGGGCACGGGTTAGTGTTAGCGTACGGTTTAGGATTAGGGGACGGTTTAGGGTAAGGCTTCGGGTAAGGGTTATGATTAGGTTTAGGGTTAGGGTTAGGGTTAGAGGACGGGGACGGGGACGGTTTAGGGTACAGTTTAGGGTACGACAAAGGTTTAGGGTGAGCGTACATGTTAGGGTACGGGTTAGTGTTAGCGTACGGGTTAGGATTAGGGGACGGGTTAGGGTAAGGCTTCGGGTAAGGGTTAGGGTTAGGGTTAGGGTTAAGTTACAGGGACGGTTTAGGGTACAGGTTAGGGTACGACAACGCTTTAGGGTGAGCGTACGTGTTAGGGTACGGGTTAGTGTTAGCGTACGGTTTAGGATTAGTGGACGGGTGAGGGTAAGGCTTCGGGTAAGGGTTAGGGTTAGTGTTAGGGTTAGGGTTAGGGTTAGGGGACGGGGACGGTTTAGGGTACAGGTTAGGGTACGACAACGGTTTAGGGTGAGCGTACGTGTTAGGGTACGGGTTCGTGTTAGCGTACGGGTAAGGATTAGGGGACGGGTGAGGGTAAGGCTTCGGGTAAGGGTTAGGGTTAGGGTTAGGGTTAGGATTACGGTTAGGGGACGGGGACGGTTTAGGGTTCAGTTTAGGGTACGACAACGGTTTATGGTGAGCGTAGGTGTTAGGGTACGGGTTAGTGTTAGCGTACGGGCTAGGATTAGGGGACGGGTGAGGGTAAGGCTTCGGGTAAGGGTTAGGGTTAGGTTTAGGGTTAGGGTTAGGGGACGGGGACGGGGACGGTTTAGGGTACAGGTTAGGGTACGACAACTGTTTAGGGTGAGCGTACGTGTTAGGGTATGGGTTAGTGTTAGCGTACGGGTTAGGATTAGGGGACGGGAGAGGGTAAGGATTTGGGTAAGTGTTAGGGTTAGGATTAGGGTTAGGGTTAGGGGAGCGGGACGGGGACGGTTTAGGGTACACGTTAGGGTACGACACGGCTTAGGGTGACCGTACGTGTTAGGGTACGGTTTAGTGTTAGCGTACGTGTTAGGATTAGGGGACGGGTGAGGGAAAGGCTTCGGGAAAGTTTTAGGGTTAGGGTTAGGGGACGGGGACGGGGACGGGGACGGGGACGCTTTAGGGTACAGGTTAGGTTACTACAACGGTTTAGTGTGAGCGTACGTGTTAGTGTACGGGTTAGTGTCAGCGTACGGGTTAGGATTAGGGGACGTGTGAGGGTAAGGCTTCGGGTAAGTGTTTGGATTAGGGTAAGGGTTAGGGTTAGGGGACGGGGACGTAGACGGTTTAGGGTACAGGTTAGGGTACGACAATGGTTTAGGGTGAGCATACGTGTTAGGGTACGGGTTTGTGTTAGCGTACGTGTTAGGATTAGGGGACGGGTGAGGGTAAGGCTTCGGGTAAGGGTTAGTGTTAGGTTTAGGGTTAGGGTTAGGGTTAGGGTTAGGGGACGGGGACGGTTTAGGGTACAGGTTAGGGTACGACAACGGTTTAGGGTGAACGTATGTGTTAGGGTACGGTTTAGTGTTAGCCTACGGGTCAGGATTAGGGGACGGTGAGGGTAAGGCTTCGGGTAAGTGTTATGGTTAGGGTTAGGGTTAGGTTTAGGGTTAGGTTTAGGGGATGGGGACGGTTTAGGGTACAAGTTAGGGTACGACAACGGTTTAGGGTGAGCGTACATGTTAGGGTACGGGTTAGTGTTAGCGTACGGGTAAGGATTAGGGCACGGCTGAGAGTAAGGCTTCGGGTATGGGTTAGGGTTAGGGTTAGGGTTAGGGTTAGGGTTAGGGGACAGGGACGGGAACGGTTTAGGGTACAGGTTAGGGTACGACAACGGTTTAGGGTGAGCGTACATGTTAGGGTACGGGTTAGTGTTAGTGTACGGTTTAGGATTAGGGCACGGGTTAGGGTAAGGCTTCGGGTAAGGTTTAGGGTTAGGGTTAGGTTTAGGGTTAGGGTACGGGGACGGTTTAGGGTACAGGTTAGGGTACGACAACGGTTTAGGGTGAGCGTACGTGTTAGGGTACGGTTTATTGTTAGCGTACGGGTTAGGATTCGGGGACGGGTGAGGGTAAGTTTTCGGGTAAGGTTTAGGGTTAGGGTTAGGGTTAGGGGACGGGGATGGGGACGGGGACGGTTTAGGGTACAGGTTAGGGTACGACAACGGTTTAGGGTGAGTGTACGTGTTAGGGTACGGGTTACTGTTAGCGTACGGGTTAGGATTAGGGGACGGGTGAGGGTAAGGCTTCGGGTAAGTGTTAGGGTTAGGATTAGGGTTAGGGTTAGGGTTAGGGGACGGAGAATGTTTAGGGTACATGTTAGGCTACGACAACGCTTTAGGTTGAGCGTACGTGTTAGGGTATGGGTTAGTATTAGCGTACGGGTTAGGGTTAGGGGACGGGTTACGGTAAGGCATCGGGTAAGGGTTAGGTTTAGGGTTAGGTTTAGGGTTAGTTTTAGGGGACTGGGACGGTTTAGGGTACAGGTTAGTGTATGACAACGGTTTAGGGTGAGCGTACATGTTAGGGAACGGGTTAGTGTTAGCGTATGGGTTAGGGTAAGGGGACGGGTTGGGGTAATGCTTCGGTAAGGGTTAGGTTTAGGATTACGGTTAGGGTTAGGGTTAGGGGACGGGCACGGTTTAGGGTACAGGTTAATATAAAACAACGGTTTAGTGTGAGCGTACGTGTGAGGGTTCGGGTTAGTTTTAGCTTACGGGTTAGGATTAAGGGACGGGTTAGGTTAAGGCTTCGGGTAAGGTGTAGGGTTAGGGTTAGAATTAGGGTTAGGGTTAGGGGACGGGGACGGTTTAGGGTACAGGTTAGGGTACGACAACGGTTTAGGGTGAGCGTACGTGTTAGGGCATGGGTTAGTGTTAGCGTACGGGTTAGAATTGGGGACGGGTTAGGGTAAGGCTTCGGGTTAGGGTTAGGGTTAGGGTTAGGGTTAGCGTTAGGGGACGGTGACGGTTTAGTGTACAGGTTAGGGTACGACAACGGTTTAGGGTGAGCGTACGTGTTAGGGTACGAGTTAGTGTTCGCGTACGGGTTAGGATTAGGGGACGAGTTAGGGTAAAGCTTCGGGTAAGGGTTAGGGTTAGGGTTAGGGTTAGGGTTAGTGGACGGGGACGGGGACCGTTTAGGGTACAGTTTATGGTATGACAACGTTTTAGGGTGAGTGTACATGTTAGGGTACCGGTTACTGTTAGCGTACGGGTTAGTATTAGTGGACGGGTTAGGGTAAGGCTTCGGGTAAATGTTAGGTTTAAGGTTAGGGTTAGGGTTAGAGTTAGGGGACGGGGACGGTTTAGGGTACAGGTTAGGGCACAAGAACGGTTTACGGTGAGCGTACGTGTTAGGGTACAGGTTAGTGTTAGCGTACGGGTTAGGATTAGGGGACGGTTTAGTGTAAGGCTTCGGGTAAGAGTTAGGGATAGGGTTAGGGTTAGGGTAATGGTTAGGGGACGGGGACGGTTTAGGGTACAGGTTAGTGTACGACAACAGTTTAGGGTCAGTGTACGTGATAGCGTAAGGTTTAGGATTGGTGACGGGTTTAGGTAAGGCTTTGGGTGAGGGTTAAGGTTAGGGTTAGGGTTTGGGTTAGGGTTAGGGGACGGGTATGGTTTAGGTTACAGGTTAGGGTACAAAAACATTTTAGGGTAAGCGTACGTGTTAGGGCACGGGTTAGTGTTAGCGTACGGTTTAGGATTAGGGGACGGTTTAGGGTAAGGCTTCGGGTAAGGGTTATGATTAGGTTTAGGGTTAGGGTTAGGGTTAGAGGACGGGGACGGGGACGGTTTAGGGTACAGTTTAGGGTACGACAAAGGTTTAGGGTGAGCGTACATGTTAGGGTACGGGTTAGTGTTAGCGTACGGGTTAGGATTAGGGGACGGGTTAGGGTAAGGCTTCGGGTAAGGGTTAAGGTTAGGGTTAGGGTTAGGGTTAGGGTACGGGGACGGTTTAGGGTACAGGTTAGGGTACGACAAAGTTTTAGGGTGAGCGTACGTGTTAGGGTACGGACTAGTGTTAGCGTACGGGTTAGGATTAGGTGACGGGTGAGGGTAAGGCTTCGGGTAAGGGTTAGGGTTAGTGTTAGGGTTAGGGTTAGGGTTAGGGGACGGGGACGGTTTAGGGTACAGGTTAGGGTACGACATGGTTTAGGGTGAGCGTACGTGTTAGGGTACGGGTTAGTGTTAGCGTACGGGGTAGGATAAGGAGATTGGTGAGGGTATGGCTTCGGGTAAGGGTTAGGGTTAGGGTTAGGGGACGGGGACGGGGACGGTTTAGTGCACAGGTTAGGGTACGACAACGGTTTAGGGTGAGCGTACGTGTTAGGGTACGGGTTAGTGTTAGCGTACGGGTTACAAATAGGTGACAGGTGAGGGTAAGGCTTCGGGTAAGGGTTAGGGTTAGGGTTAGGGTTAGGGTAAGGGGACGGGGACGGGTACGGTTTAGGGTACATGTAAGGGTACGACAACGGTTTAGGGTGAGCGTACGTGTTAGGGTACGGGTTAATGTTAGCGTACGGGTTAGGATTAGGGGACGGGTGAGGGTAAGGTTTCGGGTAAGGTTTAGTGTTAGGGTTAGGGTTAGGTGACGGGGACGGTGACGGGGACGCTATAGGGTACAGGTTAGGTTACGACAACGGTTTATGGTGAGTGTACGTGTTAGGGTACGGGTTAGTGTTAGCGTACGGGGTAGGATTAGGGGACGGGTGAGGGTAAGGCTTCGGGTATGTGTTAGGGTTAGGGTTAGGGTTAGGATTAGGGGACGGGGACGGTTTAGGGTACAGGTTAGGGTACGACCACGGTTTAGGGTGAGCGTACGTGTTTGGGTACGGGTTACTGTTAGCGTACGGGTTAGGATTACCGGACGGGTGAGAGTAAGGCTTCGGGTAAGGGTTAGGGTTAGGGTTAGGGTTAGGGTTAGGGTTAGGGTACGGGGACGTTTTAGGCTACAGGTTAGGGTACGACAACGGTTTAGGGTGAGCGTACGTGTTAGGGTACGGGTTAGTGTTAGCTTACGGTTTAGGATTAGGGGACGGGTGAGGATAAGGCTTCGGGTAAGGTTTAGGGTTAGGGTTAGGGTTAGGGGACGGGGAAGGGGACGGGGACAGTTTAGGGTACAGGTTAGGGTACGACAACGGTTTAGGGAGAGCGTACGTGTTAGGGTATGTTTTAGTGTTAGCGTACGGGTTAGGATTAAGGGACGGGTGAGGGTATGGCTTCGGGTAAGGGTTAGGGTTAGGGTTAGGGGACGGGGACGGGGACGGGGACGGTTTAGGGTACAGGTTAGCGTACGACAACGGTTTAGGGTGAGCGTATGTGTTAGGGTACGGGTTAGTGTAAGCGTACGGGTTAGGATTAGGGGACGTGTGAGGGTAAGGCTTCGGGTAAGGGTTAGGGTTAGGGTAAGGTTTAGGGTTAGGGGACGGGGAAGGGGACAGTTTAGGGTACAGGTTAGTGTACGACAACGGTTTAGGGTGAGCGTACGTGTTAGGGCACGGGTTAGTGTTAGCGTACGGGTTAGGATTAGGGGACGGGTCAGGATAAGGCTTCGGGTAAGTGTTAGGGTTAGTGTTAGGGTTAGGGTTAGGCTTAGGGGACGGGGACGGTTTAGGGTACAGGTTAGGGTACGACAACGGTTTGGGGTGAGCGTACGTGTTAGGGTACAGGTTAGTGTTAGCGTACGGGTTAGGATTAGGGGACGGGTGAGGGTAAGGCTTCGGGTAAGTGTTATGGTTAGGGTTAAGGTTAGGGTTAGGGTTAGGTTTAGGGGATGGGGACGGTTTAGTGTACAGGTTAGGGTACGACAACGGTTTAGGGTGACTGTACGTGTTAGGGTACACTTTAGTGTTAGCGTACGGGTTAGGATTAGGGGACGGGTGATGGTAAGGATTTGGGTAAAGGTTAGGGTTAGGATTAGGGTTAGGGGACGGGGACGGGGACGGTTTAGGGCACAGGTTAGGGTACGACAACGGTTTAGGGTGAGCGTACATGTTAGGGTACGGGTTAGTGTTAGCGTACCGGATAGGATTAGGGGACGGGTTAGGGTAAGGCTTCGGGTAAGGGTTAGGGTTAGGGTTAGGGTTAGGGTACGGGGACGGTTTAGGGTACAGGTTAGGGTACGACAACGGTTTAGGGTGAGCGTACGTGTTAGGGTACGGGTTAGTGTTAGCGTACGGGTTAGGATTAGGGGACGGGTGAGGGTAAGGCTTCGGGTAAGTGTTAGGGTTAGGATTAGGGTTAGAGTTAGGGTTAGGGGACGGGGACGGTTTAGGGTACAGGTTAGGGTACGACACGGTTTAGGGTGAGCGTATGTGTTAGGGTACGGGTTAGTGTTATCGTACGGGTTAGGATTAGGGGACGGGTGAGGGTAAGGCTTCGTGTAAGGGTTAGGGTTAGGATTCGGGTTAGGGGACGGGGACGGTTTAGGCTACAGGTTAGGGTACAACAACGGTTTAGGGTGAGCGTACGTGTTAGGGTACGGGTTAGTGTTAGCGTACGGGTTAGGATTAGGGGACGGGTGAGGGTAAGGCTTCGGGTAAGGGTTAGGGTTAGTGTTAGGGTTAGGGTTAGGGTTAGGGGACAGGGACGGTTTAGGGTACAGGTTAGGGTACGACAACGGTTTAGGGTGAGCGTACATCTTAGTGTATGGTTTAGTGTTAGCGTACGGGTTAGGATTAGGGGAAGTGTGAGGGTAAGGCTTCGGGTAAGGGTTAGGGTTACGGTTAGGGTTAGGGGACGGGGACGAGGACGGGGACTGTTTAGGGTACAGGTTAATGTACGAGAACGGTTTAAGGTGAACGTACGTGTTAGGGTACGGGTTCGTGTTACCGTACGGTTAAGGATTAAGGGACGGGTGAGGGTAAGGCTTCGGGTAAGGGTTAGGGTTAGGGTTAGGGTTAGGGTTAGGGTTAGGGTTAGGGGATGGGGACGGTTTAGGGTACTGGTTAGGGTACGACAACGGTTTAGGGTGATCGTACGTGTTACGGTACGGTTTAGTGTTAGCGTACGGGTTAGGATTAGGGGACGGGTGAGGGTAAGGCTTCGGGTAAGGGTTAGGGTTAGGGTTAGGTTTAGGGAACGGGGACGGGGACGGGAACGGTTTAGGGTACATGTTAGGGTACGACAACGGTTTAGGGTGAGCGTACATGTTAGGGTACGTGTTAGTGTTAGCGTACGGGTTAGGATTAGGGGACGGGTTAGGGTAAGGCTTCGGGAAAGGGTTAGGGTTAGGGTTAGTGTTAGGGTTAGGGGAAGGGGACGGTTTAAGGTACAGGTTAGGGTACGACAACGGTTTAGGGTGAGCGTACGTGTTAGGGTACGGTTTAGTGTTAGTGTGCGGGTTAGGATTAGTGGACGGGTGAGAGTAAGGCTTCGGGTAAGGGTTAGGTTTAGGGTTAGGGTTAGGGTTAGGGGATAGGGACAGGGACGGTTTAGGGTAAAGTTTAGGGTACTACAACGGTTTAGGGTGAGCGTACATGTTAGGGTACGGGTTAGTTTTAGCGTACGGGTAAGGATTAGGGGACGGGTTAGGGTAAGGCTTCGCGTAAGGTTTAGGGTTAGGGTTAGGGTTAGGATTAGGGTACGGGGACGGTTTAGGGTACAGGTTAGGGTACGACAACGGTTTAGGGTGAGCGTACGTGTTAGCGTACGAATTAGTGTTAGCGTACGGGTTTGGATTAGGTGAAGGGTGAGGGTAAGGCTTCGGGTAAGGGTGAGGGTTAGGGTTAGGGTTAGGGTTAGGGTTAGGGGACGGGGACGGGTATGGTTTAGGGTACAGGTTAGCGTACGACAACGGTTTAGGGTGAGCGTATGTGTTAGGGTACGGGTTAGTGTTAGCGTACGGGTTAGGATTAGGGGACGGTTGAGGGTAAGGTTTCGGGTAAGGTTTAGGGTTAGGGTTAGGGTTAGGGAACGGGGTCGGTCACGGGGACGCTTTAGGGTACAAGATAGGTTACGACAATGGTTTAGGGTGAGTGTACGTGTTAGGGTACGGGTTAGTGTTAGCGTACGGGATAGGATTAGGGGACGGGTGAGTATAAGGCTTCTGGTAAGGGTTAGGGTTAGGGTTAGGGTTAGGGTTAGGGGACGGGGACGGTTTAGGGTACAGGTTAGGGTACGACAACGGTTTAGGGTGAGCGTACGTGTTAGGGTACGGGTTAGTGTTAGCGTACGGGTTAGGATTAGGGGACGGGTGAGAGTAAGGCTTCGGGTAAGGGTTAGGTTTAGGGTTAGGTTTAGGGTTAGGGTTAGGGGACGGGGACGGTTTAGGGTACAGGTTAGGGTACGACAACGGTTTAGGGTGAGTGTACGTGTTAGGGTACGGGTTAGTGTTAACGTACGGGTTAGGAATAGGGGACGGGTGAGGTTAAGGCTTCGGGTAAGGGTTAGGGTTAGGGTTAGGGTTAGGGCAAGGGGACGGGGACGGGGACGGTTTAGGGTACAGGTTAGGGTAGGACAATGGTTTAGGGTGAGCGTACGTGTTAGGGTACGGGTTAGTGTTAGTGTATGGGTTAGGATTAGGGGACGGGTGAGGGTAATGCTTCGGGTAAGGTTTAGGGTTAGGGTTGGGGTTAGGGGACGGGGACGGTGACCGGGACGCTTTAGGGTACAGGTTAGGTTACGACAACGGTTTAGGGTGAGTGTACGTGTCAGGGTTACGGGTTAGTGTTAGCGTACGGGTTAGGATTAGGGGACGGGTGAGGGTAAGGCTTCGGGTAAGGGTTAGGGTTAGGGTTAGGTTTAGGGAACGGGGACGGGGACGGGAACGGTTTAGGGTACATGTTAGGGTACGACAACGGTTTAGGGTGAGCGTACATGTTAGGGTACGTGTTAGTGTTAGCGTACGGGTTAGGATTAGGGGACGGGTTAGGGTAAGGCTTCGGGAAAGGGTTAGGGTTAGGGTTAGTGTTAGGGTTAGGGGAAGGGGACGGTTTAAGGTACAGGTTAGGGTACGACAACGGTTTAGGGTGAGCTTACGTGTTAGGGTACGGTTTAGTGTTAGTGTGCGGGTTAGGATTAGTGGACGGGTGAGAGTAAGGCTTCGGGTAAGGGTTAGGTTTAGGGTTAGGGTTAGGGTTAGGGGACAGGGACAGGGACGGTTTAGGGTAAAGTTTAGGGTACTACAACGGTTTAGGGTGAGCGTACATGTTAGGGTACGGGTTAGTTTTAGCGTACGGGTAAGGATTAGGGGACGGGTTAGGGTAAGGCTTCGCGTAATGTTTAGGGTTAGGGTTAGGGTTAGGATTAGGGTACGGGGACGGTTTAGGGTACAGGTTAGGGTACGACAACGGTTTAGGGTGAGCGTACGTGTTAGGGTACGAATTAGTGTTAGCGTACGGGTTTGGATTAGGTGAAGGGTGAGGGTAAGGCTTCGGGTAAGGGTGAGGGTTAGGGTTAGGGTTAGGGTTAGGGTTAGGGGACGGGGACGGGTATGGTTTAGGGTACAGGTTAGCGTACGACAACGGTTTAGGGTGAGCGTATGTGTTAGGGTACGGGTTAGTGTTAGCGTACGGGTTAGGATTAGGGGACGGGTGAGGGTAAGGCTTCGGGTAAGTGTTAAGTTTAGGATTAGGGTTAGGGTTAGTGTTAGGGGATGGGGACGGTTTAGGGTACAGGTTAGGGTACGACAACGGTTTAGGGTGAGCGTACATGTTAGGGTACGGGTTAGTGTTAACGTACGGGTTACGAATAGGGGACGGGTGAGGGTAAGGCTTCGGGTAAGGTTTAGGGTTAGGGTTAGGGTTAGGGTTAGGGGACGGGGACGGGGACGGTTTAGGGTACAGGTTAGGGTACGACAACGATTTACGGTGAGTGTACGTGTTAGGGTACGGGTTAGTGTTAGCGACGGGTTAGGATTAGGGGACGGGTTAGGGTAAGGCTTCGGGTAAGGGTTAGGGTAAGGTTTAGGGTTAGGGTTAGGGGACGGGGACGGGGACGGTTTAGGGTACAGCTTAGGGTACGACAACGGTTTAGGGTGAGCGTACGTGTTAGGGTACGGGTTAGTGTTAGCGTACGGGTTAGGATTAGAGGACGGGTGAGAGTAAGGCTTCGGGTAGGGATTAGGGTTAGGGTTAGGGTTAGGGTTAGGGGACGGGTACGGTTTAGGGTACAGGTTAGTGTACGACAACAGTTTAGGGTGAGCGTACGTGTTAGGGTACGGGTTAGTGTTAGCGTACGGGTTAGGATTAGGGGACGGGTCAGGATAAGGCTTCGGGTAAGGGTTAGGGTTAGGGTTAGGGTTAAGGGGCGGGGACGGGGACGGGGAAGCTTTAGGGTACAGGTTAGGGTACGACAATGGTTTAGGGTGAGCGTACGTGTTAGGGTATGGGTTAGTGTTAGCGTACGGGTTAGGATTAGGGGACGGGTGAGGGTAAGGCTTCGAGTAAGGGTTAGGGTTAGGGTTAGGGTTATGGTAAGGGGACGGGGACGGGGACGGTTTAGGGTACAGGTTAGGGTACGACAACGGTTTAGGGTGAGCATACGTGTTAGGGTACGGATTAGTGTTAGCGTACGGGTTAGGATTAGGGGACGGGTGAAGGTAAGGTTTCGGGTAAGGTTTAGGGTTAGCGTTAGGGTTAGGGTACGGGGACGGTGACGGGGACGCTTTAGGGTACAGGTTAGGTTACGACAACGGTTTAGGGTGAGTGTACGTGTTAGGGCACGGGTTAGTGTTAGCGTACGGGTTAGGATTAGGGGACGGGTGAGGGTAAGGCTTCGGGTAAGGGTTAGGTTTAGGGTTAGGGTTAGGGTTAGGGGACGGGGACGGTTTAGGGTACAGGTTAGGGTACGACAACGGTTTAGGGTGAGCGTACATGTTAGGGTACGTGTTAGTGTTAGCGTACGGGTTAGGATTAGGGGACGGGTTAGGGTAAGGCTTCGGGAAAGGGTTAGGGTTAGGGTTAGTGTTAGGGTTAGGGGAAGGGGACGGTTTAAGGTACAGGTTAGGGTACGACAACGGTTTAGGGTGAGCGTACGTGTTAGGGTACGGGTTAGTGTTAGCGTACGGGTTAGGATTAGGGGACGGGTGAGGGTAAGACTTCGGGTAAGGGTTAGGGTTAGGGTTAGGGTTAGGGGACGGGGACGGTAGGGTACAGTTTAGGGTAAGACAACGTTTTAGGGTGAGTGTACGTGTTAGGGTATGTGTTAGTGTTAGCGTACGAGTTAGGATTAGTGGACGGGTTAGGGTAAGGCTTCGGATAAGGTTTAGGTATAGGGTTAGGGTTAGGGTTAGGGTTAGGGGACGGGGACGATTTAGGGTACAGGTTAGTGTACAACAACAGTTTAGGGTGAGCGTACGTGATAGCATACGGGTTAGGATTGGTGACGGGTTAGGGTAAGGCTTCGGGTGAGGGTTAGTGTTAGCCTTAGGTTTAGGGGACGGGGACGGGGATGGTTTAGGGTACAGGTTAGGGTATGACAAAATTTTAGGGTGAGTGTACGTGTTAGGGTACGGGTTAGTGTTAGCGTACGGTTTTGGATTAGGGGACGGGTTAGGGTAAGGCTTCGGGTAAGGTTTAGGGTTAGGATTAGGGTTAGGGTTAGGGTTCGGGTTAGGGTTAGGGGACGGGGACGGTTTAGGGTACGACAACGGTTTAGGGTGAGCGTACGTGTTAGGGCAAGGGTTAGTGTTAGCGTAAGGGTTAGGATTAGGACACGGGTTAGGGTAAGGCTTCGGGTAAGGGTTAGGGTTACGGTTAGGTTTAGGGTTAGGGTTAGGGGACGGGGACGGTTTAGGGTACAGGTTAGGGTACGACAACGGTTTAGGGTGAGCATACGTGTTAGGGTATGGGTTAGAGTTAGGGTACGGGTTAGGATTATTGGATGGTTTAGGGTAAGGCTTTGGGTAAGGCTTAGGGTTAGGTTTAGGGTTAGGGTTAGGGGACGGGGACTGTTTAGGGTACAGGTTAGGGTACGACAACGGTTTAGGGTGAGCGTACGTGTTAGGGTATGGGTTAGTGTTAGCGTACGGGTTAGGTTTAGGGGACGGGTTAGGGTAAGGCTTTGGGTAAGGGTTAGGGTTAGGGTTAGGTTTAGGGGACGGGGACGGTTTAGGGTACAGTTTAGGGTAAGACAAATTTTAGGGTGAGTGTACGTGTTAGGGTATGTGTTAGTGTTAGCGTACGAGTTAGGATTAGTGGACGGGTTAGAGTAAGGCTTCGGGTAAGGTTTAGGTATAGGGTTAGGGTTAGGGTTAGGGTTAGGGGACGGGGACGATTTAGGGTACAGGTTAGTGTACGACAACAGTTTTGGGTGAGCGTACGTGATAGCGTACGGGTTAGGATTGGTGACGGGTTAGGGTAAGGCTTCAGGTGAGGGTTAGGGTTAGGCTTAGGTTTAGGGGACGGGGACGGGGACGGTTTAGGGTACAGGTTAGGGTATGACAAAGTTTTAGGGTGAGTGTACGTGTTAGGGTACGGGTTAGTGTTAACGTACGGTTTTGGGTTAGGGGACAGGTTAGGGTAAGGCTTCGGGTAAGGTTTAGGGTTAGGGTTTGGGTTAGGGGACGTGGACATGCACGGGGACGATTTAGGGTACAGGTGAGTGTACGACAATGGTTTCGGGTGAGCGTACGTGTTAGGTCACTGGTTAGTGTTAGCGTACGGGTTAGGATTAGGGGATGGGTTAGGGTAAGGCTTTGGGTAAGGGTTAGCGTTAGGGTTAGGGTTAGGTTTAGGGGACGGGGACGGTTTAGGGTAGTGTTTAAGGCATGACAAAGTTTTAGGGTGAGTGTACGTGTTAGGGTATGGGTTAGTGTTAGCGTACGGGTTAGGATTAGTGGACGGGTTAGTGTAAGGCTTCGGGTAAGGTTTAGTGATAGGGTTAAGGTTCGGGTTAGGGTTAGGGGACGGGGACGGCTTAGGGTACAGGTTAGTGTACGACAACAGTTTAGGTTGAGCATACGTGATAGCGTACGGGTTAGGATTGGTGACGGGTTAGGGTAAGGCTTCGGGTGAGGTTTAGGGTTAGGGTTAGGGTTAGGGTTAGGGGACGGGGACGGTTTAGGGTACAGGTTAGGGTAGGACAACGGTTTAGGGTGAGCGTACGTGTTAGGGCATGGGTTAGTGTTAGCGTACGGGTTAGGATTAGGACACGGGTTAGGGTAAGACTTCGGGTAAGGGTTAGGGTTACGGTTAGGTTTAGGGTTAGGGTTAGGGGACGGGGACTGTTTAGGGTACAGGTTAGGGTACGACAACAGTTTAGGGTGAGCATACGTGTTAGGGTACGGGTTAGATTTAGGGTAGGGGTTAGGATCAGGGGATGGTTTAGGGTAAGGCTTTGGGTAAGGCTTAGGGTTAGGGTTAGGGTTAGGGTTAGGGGACGGGGACTGTTTAGGGTACAGGTTAGTGTACGACAACGGTTTAGGGTGAGCGTACGTGTTAGGGTACGGGTTAGTGTTAGCGTACAGGTTAGGTTTATTGGACGGGTTAGGGTAAGGCTTTGGGTAAGGGTTAGTGTTAGGGTTAGGTTTAGGGGAACGGGACGGTTTAGGGTACATTTTAGGGTAAGACAACGTATTAGGGTGAGTGTACGTGTTAGGGTATGGGTTAGTGTTAGCGTACGAGTTAGGATTAGTGGACGGGTTAGGGTAAGGCTTCGGGTAAGGTTTAGGGATAGGGTTAGGGTTAGGGTTAGGGTTAGAGGACTTGGACGATTTAGGGTACAGCTTAGTGTACGACAACAGTTTAGGGTGAGCGTACGTGATAGCGTACGGGTTAGGATTGGTGACGGGTTAGGGTAAGGCTTCAGGTGAGGGTTAGCGTTAGGCTTAGGTGTAGGGGACGGGGACGGGGATGGTTTGGGTACAGGTTAGGGTATGACAACGTTCTAGGGTGAGTGTACGTGTTAGGGTACGGGTTAGTGTTAGCGTACGGTTTTGGATTAGGGGAAGGGTTAGGGTAAGGCTACGTGTAAGGTTTAGGGTTAGGGTTAGGGGACGGGGACGGGGACGGGGACGGTTTAGGGTACATGTGAGTGTACGACAACGGTTTAGAGTGAGCGTACGTGTTAGGGCACTGGTTAGTGTTAGCGTACGGGTTAGGATTAGGGGACGTGTTAGGGTAAGGCTTCGGGTAAGGGTTAGGGTTAGGTTTAGGGTTAGGGTTAGGTTTAGGGGACGGGGACGGTTTAGGGTACAGGTTAGGGTACGACAACGGTTTAGGGTGAGCGTACGTGATAGGGTACGTGTTAGTGTTAGGGTACGGGTTAGGATTAGGTGACGGTTTAGGGTAAGGCTTTGGGTAAGTCTTAGGGTTAGGGTTAGGGTTAAGGTTAGGGAACGGGGATGGTTTAGGGTACAGGTTAGCGTTCGACAAAGTTTTAGAGTGAGCGTACGTGTTAGGGCATGGATTAGTGTTAGCGTATGGGTTAGGATTAGGGGACGGGTTAGGATAAGGCTTTGTGTAAGGGTTAGGGTTAGGGTTAGGGTTAGGTTTAGGGGACGGGGACGGTTTAGGGTACAGTTTAAGGTATGACAAAGTTTTAGGGTGAGTGTACGTGTTAGGGTACGGGTTAGTGTTAGCGTACGGGTTAGGTTTAGTGGACGGGTTAGTGTAAGGCTTCGGGTAAGGGTTAGTGATAGCGTTAGGGTTCGGGTTAGGGTTAGGGGCCGGGGACGGCTTAGGGTACAGGTTAGTGTACGACAACAGTTTAGGTTAAGCGTACGTGATAGCGTACGGGTTAGGATTGCTGACGGGTTAGGGTAAGGCTTCGGGTGAGGGTTAGGCTTAGGATTAGGGTTAGGGTTAGGGGACGGGGATGGTTTAGGGTACAGGTTAGTGTAGGACAACTGTTTAGGATGAGCGTACGTGTTAGGGCATGGGTTAGTGTTAGCGTACGTGTTAGGATTAGGGGACGGGTTAGGGTAAGGCTTTGGGTAAGTGTTAGGGTTAGTTTTAGGGTTAGCGTTAGGGTTAGGGTTAGGGCTAGGGGACGCGGATGGTTTAGGGTTCAGGTTACGGTACGACAACGCTTTAGGGTGAGCGTACGTGTTAGGTCACGGGTTATTGTTAGCGTACGGGTTAGGATTGGGGACGGGTTAGGTTAAGGATTCGGCCAAGGGTTAGAATTAGGGTTAGGTTTAGGTTTAGGGTTAGGGTTAGGGGACGGATTAGTGTACAGGTTAGAGTACGACACCGGTTTAGGATGAGCATACATGTTAGGGTACAATTTAGTGTTAGCGTACGGGTTAGGATTAGGGGACGGGTGAGTGTAAGGCTTCGGGTAAGGGTTAGGGTTAGGGTTAGGGATAGGGTTAGGGTTAGGGTTAGGGGACAGGGACGGTTTAGGGTACAGGTTACGGTACGACAACGGTTTAGGGTGAGCGTACGTGTTACGCTACGCCTTAGTGTTAGCGTACGGGTAAGGATTAGGGCACGGGTGAGGGTAAGGCTTCGGGTAAGGGTTAGGGTTAGGGTTAGAGTTAGGGTTAGGGTTAGGGGACGGAGACGGGGACGGGGACGGTTTAGGGTACAGGTTAGGGTACGACAACGGTTTAGGGTGAGCGTACGTGCTAGGGTATGTGTTAGTGTTAGCGTACGGGTTAGGATTAGGAGACGGGTGAGGGTAAGGCTTCGGGTAATTGTTAGGGTTAGGGTTAGGTTTAGGGTTAGTGTTAGGGTTAGGGGACGGTGACTGTTTAGGGTACAGGTTAGGGTACGACAACGGTTTAGGGTGAGCGTACGTGTTAGGGTACGGGTTAGTGTTAGCGTACGGGTTAGGATTAGGGGATGGGTGAGGGTAAAGCTTCGGGTAAGGTTTAGGGTTAGGGTTAGAGTTAGGGTTAGGGTTTGGCTTAGGGGACGGGGACGGGGATGGTTTAGAGTACAGGTTAGGGTACGACAACGGTTTAGGGTGAGCGTACGTGTTAGGGTATCGGTTAGTGTTAGCGTACGGGTTAGGATTAGGGGACGAGTGAGGGTAAGGCTTCGGGTAAGGGTTAGGGTTAGGGTTAGGGTTAGGGTTAGGGTTAGGGGACGGGGACGGTTTAGTGTACAGGTTAGGGTACGACAATGGTTTAGGGTGAGCGTACGTGTTAGGGTACGGTTTAGTGTTAGCGTACGGCTTATGATTCGGGGACGGGTGAGGGTAAGGCTTCGGGTAAGGGTTAGGGTTAGGGTTAGGGTTAGGGGACGGGGACGGGGACGGGGACGGTTTAGGGTACAGTTTAGTGTACGACAACGGTTTACGGTGAGCGTACGTGTTAGGGTACGTGTTAGTGTTAGCGTAAGGGTTAGGATTAGGGGACGGGTGAGAGTAAGGCTTCGGATAAGGGTTAGGGTTAGTGTTAGGGTTAGGGTTAGGGGACGGGGACGGTTTAGGGTACAGGTTAGGGTACGACAACGGTTTAGGGTGAGCGTACGTGTTAGGGTACGGGTTAGTGTTAGCGTACGGGTTAGGATTAGGGGACGGGTGAGGATAAGGATTCGGGTAAGGGTTAGGGTTAGGGTTAGGGTTAGGGGGCGGGGACGGGGACGGGGACGGTTTAGGGTACAGGTTAGTGTACGACAACAGTTTAGGGCGAGGGTACGTGATAGCGTATGGGTTAGGATTGGTGACGGGTTAGGGTAAGGCTTCGGGTAGGGTTAAGTTTAGGGGACGGGGACGGTTTAGGGTACAGGTTAGGGTAAGACAACGGTTTAGGGTGAGCGTACGTGTTAGGGTACGGGTTAGTGTTAGCGTACGGGTTAGTATTAGGGGACGTGTTAGGGTAAGGCTTCGGGTAAGGGTTAGGGTTAGGGTTAGGGTTCGGGTTAGGGTTAGGGGACGGGGACGGGGACCGTTTAGGGTACAGTTTAGGGTATGACAACGTTTTAGGGTGAGTGTACATGTTAGGGTACCGGTTAGTGTTAGCGTACGGGTTAGTATTAGTGGACCGGTTATGGTAATGCTTCGGGTAAATGTTAGGTTTAGGGTTGGGTTAGGGTTAGAGTTAGGGGACGGGGACGGTTTAGGGTACAGGTTAGGGCACGAGATCGGTTTACGGTGAGCGTACCTGTTAGGGTACAGGTTAGTGTTAGCGTACGGGTTAGGATTAGGGGACGGTTTAGTGTCAGGCTTCGGGTAAGGGTTAGGGATAGGGTTAGGGTTAGGGTAATGGATAGGGGACGGGGATGGTTTAGGATACAGGTTAGTGTACGACAACGGTTTAGGGTGAGCGTACGTGATAGCGTAAGGGTTAGGATTGGTGACGGGTTTAGGTAAGGCTTCGGGTGAGGGTTAGGGTTAGGGTTAGGGTTTGGGTTAGGGTTAGGGGACGGGTATGGTTTAGGTTACAGGTTAGGGTACAAAAATATTTTAGGGTAAGCGTACGTGTTAGGGCATGGGTTAGTGTTAGCGCACGGGTTAGGATTAGGGGACGGTTTAGAGTAAGGCTTCGGGTAAGGGATATGGTTAGGGTTAGGGTTAGGGTTAGGGTTAGAGGATGGGGACGGGGACGGTTTAGTGTACAGGTCAGGGTACGACAACGGTTTAGGGTGAGCATACGTGTTAGGGTACGGGTTAGTGTTAGCGTATGGGTTAGGATTAGGGGACGGGTTAAGGTAAGGCTTTGGGTAACGTTTAGGTCTAGGGTTAGGTTTAGGGTTACGGTTCGGAGACGGGGATGGTTTAGGGTACAGGTTAGCGTACAACAATGGTTTAGGGTTAGCGTAATTGTTAGGGTACGGGTTAGTGTTAGCGTACGGGTTAGGATTAGGGGACGGGGTAGGGTAAGGCTTCGGGTAAGGGTTAGGCTTAGGTTTAGGGTTAGGGGACGAGGACAGTTTAGGGTACAGTTTAGGGTATGACAACGTTTTAGGGTGAGCGTACGTGTTAGGGTACGGGTTAGTGTTAGCGTACGGATTAGGATTAGGTGACGGGTTAGGGTAAGGCTTCGGGTAAGGGATAGGATTAGGGTTAGGGTTAGCATTAGGGGACGGGGACGGGGATGGTTTAGGGTACAGGTTAGGGTACGACAAAGGTTTAGGTTGAGCGTACATGTTAGAGTACGGTTAGTGATAGCCTACGGGTTAGGATTAGGGGACAGGTTAGGGTAAGTCTTCGGGTAAGGTTTAGGGTTAGGGTTAGGGTTAGGGGACGGGGACGGGAAAGGGGACGGTTTAAGGTACAGGTTAGTGTACAACAGAAGTTTAGGTTGAGCATACGTGTTAGAGTACGGGTTAGTGTTAGCATACGGGTTAGGATTAGGGGACGGGTTAGGGTAAGGTTCGGGTAAGGGTTAGGGTTAGGGTTAGGGTTAGGGGACGGGGACGGTTTAGGGTACAGGTTAGGGTACGACAACGATTTAGGGTGAGCGTACCTGTTAGGGTACAGGTTAGTGTTAGCGTACGGGTTAGGATTAGGCGACGGGTTAGGGTAAGGCTTTGGATAAGGTTTACGGTTAGGGTTAGGGTTAGGGGACGGGGACGCTTTAGGATACAGGTTAGGTTACGACAAAGGTTTAGGGTTAGGGTTAGGGTTAGGGTTAGGGGACGGGGACGGGGACAGTTTAGGGTACAGGTTAGCGTACGACAACGGTTTAGGTTGAGCGTATGTGTTAGGGTACGGGTTAGTGTTAGTGTACGGGTTAGGATTAGGGGACGAGTGAGGGTAAGGCTTCAGGTAAGGGTTAGGGTTAGGGTTAGGGTTAGGGGACGTGGACGGTTTAGGGTACAGGTTAGGGTACGACAACGATTTAGGGTGAGCGTACGTGTTAGGGTACGGGTTAGTGTTAGCGTACGGGTTAGGATTAGGGGACGTGTGAGGGTAAGTCTTCGGGTAAGGGTTAGGGTTACGGTTAGGGTTAGGGGACGGGGACGGGGACGGTTTAGGGTACAGGTTAGGGTACGACAACACTTTAGGTTGAGCGTACGTGTTAGGGTACGGGTTCGTGTTAGCGTACGGGTAAGGATTAGGGGATGGTTGAGGGTAAGGCTTCGGGTAAGGGTTAGGGTTAGGGTTAGGGTTAGGGTTAGGGGACGGGGACGGTTTAGGGTACAGGTTAGGGTACGACAATGGTTTAGGGTGAGCGTACGTGTTAGGGTACGTGTTAGTGTTAGCGTATGGGTTAGGATTAAGGGACGGGTGAGGGTAAGGCTTCGGGTAAGGGTTTGGGTTAGGGTTAGGGTTAGGGGACAGGGACGGGGACAGTTTAGGGTACAGGTTAGGGTACGACAACAGTTTAGGTTGAGCGTACGTGTTAGGGTACGGGTTAGTGTTAGCGTACGGGTTAGGATTAGGGGACGGGTGAGGATAAGGCTTCGGTTAAGGATTACGTTTAGGGTTAGGGTTAGGGGACGGGGACGGGGACGGGGACGGTTTAGGGTACAGGTTAGGGTACGACAACGGTTTAGGGTGAGCGTACATGTTAGGGTACGGGTTAGTGTTAGCGTACGGGTTAGGATTAGGGGAGGGGTGAGGGTAAGGCTTCGGGTAAGGGTTAGGGTTGGGGTTAGGTTTAGGGCAAGGGGACGGGGACGGGGACGGTTTAGGGTACAGGTTAGTGTACGACAACGGTTTAGGGTGAGCGTACGTGTTAGGGTACGGGTTAGTGTTAGCGTACGGGTTAGGATTATGGGACGGGTGAGGGTAAGGTTTCGGGTAAGGGTTAGGGTTAGTGTTAGGGTTAGGGTTAGGGTTAGGGGACGGGGACTGTTTAGGGTACAGGTTAGGGTACGACAACGGTTTAGGGTGAGCGTACGTGTTAAGGTACGGGTTAGTGTTAGCGTACGGGTTAGGATTAGGGGACGGGTGAGTGTAAGGCTTCGAGTAAGTGTTAGGGTTAGGGTTAGGGGATGGGGACCCTTTAGGGTACAGGTTCGGGTACGACAACGGTTTAGGGTGAGCGTACGTGTTAGGGTACGGGTTAGTGTTAGTGTACGGGTTAGGATTAGGGGACGGGTGAGGGTAAGGTTTCGGGTAAGAGTTAGGGTTAGGGTTAGGGTTAGGGGAAGGGGACGGGGACAGTTTAGGGTACAGGTTAGGGTACGACAACAGTTTAGGGTGAGCGTACGTGTTAGTGTACAGGTTAGTGTTAGCGTACGGGTTAGGATTAGGGGACGGGTGAGGGTAAGGCTTCGGGTAAGGGTTAGGGATAGGGTTAGGGTTAGGGTTAGGGGACGGGGACGGGGACGGTTTAGGGTACAGGTTAGGGTACGACAACGGCTTAGGGTGAGCGTACGTGTTAGGGTATGTGTTAGTGTTAGCGTACGGGTTAGGATTAGGGGACGGGTGAGGGTAAGGCTTCGGGTAAGCGTTATGGTTAGGGTTAGGGTTAGGGTTATGGTTTGGGTTAGGGTACGGGGACGGTTTAGGGTACAGGTTAGGGTACGACAACGGGTTATGTTGAGCGTATGTGTTAGGGTACGGATTAGTGTTAGCGTACGGGTTAGGATTAGGGGACGGGTGAGAGTAAGGCTTCGGGTAAGGGTTAGGGTTAGGGATAGGGTTAGGGTTAGGGGACGGGGACGGGGACATTTTAGGGTAGAGGTTAGGGTACGACAACGGTTTATGTTGAGCGTACATGTTAGGGTACGGGTTAGTGTTAGCGTACGGTTTCGGATTCTGGGATGGGTGAGGGTAAGGCTTCGGGTAAGGGTTAGGGTTAGGGTTAGGGTTAGGGTTAGGGTACGGGGACGGTTTAGGGTACAGTTTAGGGTACGACAATGGTTTAGGGTGAGCGTACGTGTTAGGGTACGGGTTAGTGTTAGCGTACGGGTTAGGATAAGGGGATGGGTGAGGGTAAGGCTTTGGGTAAGGGTTAGGGTTAGGGTTAGGGTTATGGTTAGGGTTAGGGGACGGGGACGGTTTAGGGTACAGGTTAGGGTACGACACGGTTTAGGGTGAGCGTACGTGTTAGGGTACGGGTTAGTGTTAGCGTACGGGTTAGGATAAGGGGATGGGTGAGGGTAAGGCTTCGGGTAAGGGTTAGGGTTAGGGTTAGGGTTAGGGTTAGGGGACGGGGACGGGGATGGTTTAGGGTACAGGTTAGTGTACGACAACGGTTTAGGGTGAGCTACATGTTAGAGTACGGGTTAGTGTTAGCGTACGGGTTAGGATTTGGGGACGGGTGAGGGTAAGGCTTCGGGTAAGGGTTAGGGTTAGGGTTAGGGTTAGGGTACGGGGACGGTTTAGGGTACAGGTTAGGGTACGACAACGATTTAGGGTGAGCGTACGTTTTAGGGTACGGGTTAGTGTTAGCGTACGGGTTAGGATTAGGGGACGGGTGAGGGTAAGGCTTCGGGTAAGGGTTAGGGTTAGTGTTAGGGTTAGGGTTAGGGTTAGGGGACGGGGACGGTTTAGGGTACAGGTTAGGGTACGACAACGGTTTAGGGTGAGCGTACGTGTTAGGGTACGGGTTCGTGTTAGCGTACGCGTAAGGATTAGGGGACGGGTGAGGGTAAGGCTTCGGGTAAGGGTTAGGTTAGGGTTAGGGTTAGGGTTACGGTTAGGGGACGGGGACGGTTTAGGGTACAGGTTAGGGTACGACAACAGTTTAGGGTGAGCATACGTGTTAGGGTACGGGTTAGTGTTAGCGTACGGGCTAGGATAAGGGGACGGGTGAGGGTAAGGCTTCGGGTAAGGGTTAGGGTTAGGGTTAGGGTTAGGGTTAGGGGACGGGGACGGGGACGGTTTAGTGTACAGGTTAGGGTACGACAACTGTTTAGGGTGAGCGTACGTGTTAGGGTACGGGTTAGTGTTAGCGTACGGGTTAGGATTAGGGGACGGGAGAGGGTAAGGCTTCGGGTAAGGGTTAGTGTAAGGGTTAGGTTTAGGGTTAGTGGACGGGGACGGGGACGGTTTAGGGTACAGGTTAGGGTACGACAACGGTTTAGGGTGAGCATACGTGTTAGGGTACGGGTTAGTGTTAGCGTACGTGTTAGGATTAGGGGACGGGTGAGGGAAAGGCTTCGGGAAAGTTTTAGGGTTAGGGTTAGGGTTAGGGGACGGGGACGGGGACGGGGACGCTTTAGGGTACAGGTTAGGTTACTACAACGGTTTAGTGTGAGCGTACGTGTTAGTGTACGGGTTAGTGTTAGCGTACGGGTTAGGATTAGGGGACGTGTGAGCGTAAGGCTTCGGGTAAGTGTTAGGCTTAGGGTTAGGGTTAGCGTTAGGGGACGGGGACGGAGACGGTTTAGGGTACAGGTTAGGGTACGACAATGGTTTAGGGTGAGCATACGTGTTAGGGTACGGGTTTGTGTTAGCGTACGTGTTAGGATTAGGGGACGGGTGAGGGTAAGGCTTCAGGTAAGGGTTAGTGTTAGGGTTAGGGTTAGGGTTAGGGTTAGGGGTGGGGACGGGGACGGTTTAGGGTACAGGTTAGGGTACGACAACGGTTTCGGGTGAACGTATGTGTTAGGGTACGGTTTAGTGTTAGCCTACGGGTCAGGATTAGGGGACGGTGAGGGTAAGGCTTCGGGTAAGTGTTATGGTTAGGGTTAGGGTTAGGCTTAGGGTTAGGTTTAGGGGATGGGGACGGTTTAGGGTACAATTTAGGGTACGACAACGGTTTAGGGTGAGCGTACGTGTTAGGGTACGTGTTAGTGTTAGTGTACGGGTTAGGATTAGGGGACGGGTGAGAGTAAGGCTTCGGGTATGGGTTAGGGTTAGGGTTAGGGTTAGGGTACGGGGACGGTTTAGGGTACAGGTTAGGGTACGACAACGGTTTAGGCTGAGCGTACGTTTTAGGGTAAGGTTTAGTGTTAGCGTACGGGTTAGGATTCGGGGACGTGTGAGGGTAAGGCTTCGGGTAAGGTTTAGGGTTAGGGTTAGGGGACGGGGACGGGGACGGGGACGGGGACGGTTTAAGGTACAGGTTAGGGTACGACAACGTTTTAGGGTGAGCGTACGTGTTAGGGTACGGGTTAGTGTTAGCGTACGGGTTAGGATTAGGGGACGTGTTAGGATGAGGCTTCGGGTAAGGGTTAGGTTTAGGGTTCGGGTTAGGTTTAGGGTTAGGGGACGGGGAATGTTTAGGGTACATGTTAGGGTACGACAACGCTTTAGGTTGAGCGTACGTGTTAGGGTATGGGTTAGTGTTAGCGTACGGGTTAGGGTTAAGGGACGTGTTAGTGTAAGGCTTCGGGTAAGGGTTAGGTTTAGGGTTAGGTTTAGGGTTAGTTTTAGGGGACTGGGACGGTTTAGGGTACAGGTTAGTGTATGACAACGGTTTAGGGTGAGCGTACATGTTAGGGAACGGGTTAGTGTTAGCGTATGGGTTAGGGTAAGGGGAAGGGTTGGGGTAAGGCTTCGGGTAAGGGTTAGGTTTAGGGTTACGGTTAGGGTTAGGGTTAGGGGACGGGGACGGTTTAGGGTACAGGTTAATATAAAACAACGGTTTAATGTGAGCGTACGTGTGAGGGTTCGGGTTAGTTTTAGCTTACGGCTTAGGATTAAGGGACGGGTTAGGTTAAGGCTTCGGGTAAGGTGAAGGGTTAGGGTTAGAATTACGGTTAGGTTTAGGGGACGGGGACGGTTTAGAGTACAGGTTAGGGTACGACAACGGTTTAGGGTGAGCGTACGTGTTAGGGCATGGGTTAGTTTTAGCATACGGGTTAGAATTGGGGACGGGTTAGGGTAAGGCTTCGGGTTAGGGTTAGGGTTAGGGTTAGCCTTAGGGGACGGTGACGGTTTAGTGTACAGGTTAGGGTACGACAACGGTTTAGGGTGAGCGTGCGTGTTAGGGTACGAGTTAGTGTTAGCGTACGGGTTAGGATTAGGGGACGCGTTAGGGTAAGGGTTAGGGTTAGGGTTAGGGTTAGGGTTAGGGGATGGGGACGGGGACCGTTTAGGGTACAGTTTAGGGTATGACAACGTTTTAGGGTGAGTGTACATGTTAGGGTACCAGTTACTGTTAGCGTACGGGTTAGTATTAGTGGACGGGATAGGGTAAGGCTTCGGGTAAATGTTAGGTTTAGGGTTAGGGTTAGGGTTAGAGTTAGGGGACGGGGACGGTTTAGGGTACAGGTTAGGGCACAAGAACGGTTTACGGTGAGCGTACGTGTTAGGGTACAGGTTAGTGTTAGCGTACGGGTTAGGATTAGGGGACGGGTGAGGGTAAGGCTTCGGGTAAGGGTTAGGGATAGCGTTAGGGTTAGGGTAATGGTTAGGGGACGGGGACGGTTTAGGGTACAGGTTAGTGTACGACAACAGTTTAGGGTGAGCGTACGTGATAGCGTAAGGTTTAGGATTGGTGACGGGTTTAGGTAAGGCTTCGGGTGAGGGTTAAGGTTAGGGTTAGGGTTTGGGTTAGGGTTAGGGGACGGGTATGGTTTAGGTTACAGGTTAGGGTACAAAAACATTTTAGGGTAAGCGTACGTGTTAGGGCACGGGTTAGTGTTAGCGTACGGTTTAGGATTAGGGGACGGTTTAGTGTAAGGCTTCGGGTAAGGGTTATGGTTAGGTTTAGGGTTAGGGTTAGGGTTAGAGGACGGGGACGGGGACGGTTTAGTGTACAGGTCAGGGTACGACAACGGTTTAGGGTGAGCGTACGTGTTAGGGTACGGGTTAGTGTTAGCGTACGGGTTAGAATTAGGGGACGGGTTACGGTAAGGCTTTGGGTAACGTTTAGGTCTAGGGTTAGGTTTAGGGTTATGGTTCGGAGACGGGGATGGTTTAGTGTACAGGTTAGCGTACAACAATGGTTTAGGATGAGCGTACGTGTTAGGGTACGGGTTAGTGTTAGCGTACTGGTTAGGATTAGGGGACGGGGTAGGGTAAGGTTCCGGGTAAGGGTTAGGCCTAGGATTAGGGTTAGGGGACGAGGACAGTTTAGGGTACAGTTTAGGGTATGACAACGTTTTAGGGTGAGCGTACGTGTTAGGGTACGGGTTAGTGTTAGCGTACGGATTAGGATTAGGGGACGGTTAGGGTAAGGCTTCGGGTAAGGGATAGGTTTAGGGTTAGGGTTAGCGCTAGGGGACGGGGACGGGGATGGTTTAGGGAACAGGTTAGGGTACGACAAAGGTTTAGGTTGAGCGTACATGTTAGGGTACGGTTAGTGATAGCCTACGGGTTAGGATTAGGGGACAGTTTAGGGTAAGTCTTTGGGTAAGGGTTAGGGTTAGGGTTAGGGGACGGGGACGGGGACGGGAAAGGGGACGGTTTAAGGTACAGGTTAGTGTACAACAGCAGTTTAGGTTGAGCATACGTGTTAGAGTACGGGTTAGTGTTAGCATACAGGTTAGGATAAGGGGACGGGTTAGGGTAAGGTTCGGGTAAGGGTTAGGGTTAGGGTTAGGGTTAGGTGACGGGGACGGTTTAGGGTACAAGTTAGGGTACGACAACGATTTAGGGTGAGCGTACGTGTTAGGGTACGGGTTAGTGTTAGCGTACGTGTTAGGATTAGGGGACATGTTAGGGTAAGGCTTCGGGAAAGGGTTAGGGTTAGGGTTCGGTTTAGGGAGTAGGGGACGGGGACGGGGACAGTTTAGGTTACAGATTACGGTACGACAACGGTTTAGGGTGAGCGTACGTGTTAGGGTACTGGTTAGTGTTAGCATATGGATTAGGATTAGGGGACGGGTTTGGTTAAGGCTTCGGGTAAGGGTTAGGGTTAGGGTAAGGGTTAGTGGACGGGAACGGTTTAGGGTACAGGTTAGGGTACGACAACTGTTTAGGGTGAGCGTACGTCTTAGGGTACAGGTTAGTTTTAGCGTACGGGTTAAGATTCAGGGACAGGTTAGGGTAAAGCTTCGGGTAAGGTTTGGGGTTAGGGTTAGGTTTAGTGTTAGGGGACGGGACGGTTTAGGGTACATGTTATTGTACGGCAACGGTTTAGTGTGACCGTATGTGTTAGGGCACTGGTTAGTGTTAGCGTACGGATTAGGATTAGGGGACGGGTTAGGGTAAGGCTTCGGGTAAGTGTTAGGGTTAGGATTAGGGTTAGGGTTAAGGGACGGGGACTGTTTAGGGTACAGGTTAGTGTACGACAACGGTTTAGTTTGAGCGTACGTGTTAGGCTATGGTAAGTGTTAGCGTACGGGTTAGGAGTAGGTGACTGGTTAGGGTAAGGCTTCGGGTAAGGGTTAGTGTTAGGGTTAGGGTTAGGGGACGGGGACGGTTTAGGGTACAGGTTAGGGCACGACAACGGTTTAGGGTGAGCGTACGTGTTAGGGTATGAATTAGTGTTAGGGTACGGGTTAGGATTAGGGGACGGGTTAGGTTAAGGCTTCGGGTAAGGCTTAGGGTTAGGGTTAGGGTTAGGGGACGGGGACAGGGACGGTTTAGTGTACAGGTTAGCGTATGACAACGGTTTAGGGTGAGCGTACGTGTTAGGGCAGGGATTAGTGTTAGCGTACGGATTAGGTTTAGTGGACGGGTTAGTGTAAGGCTTCAGGTATGGTTTAGGGTTAGGGTTAGGGTTAGGGGACGGGGACGGGGACGGTTTAGAGTACAGTTTAGGTTATGACAAAGTTTTACGGTTAGTGTACGTGTTAGGGTACGGTTTAGTGTTAGCGTACGGTTTAGGATTAGGGTACGGTTTAGGGTAAGGCTTCGGGAAAGGGTTAGGGTTACGGTTAGGGTTAGGGTAAGGGTTAGGGGACGAGGATGGTTTAGGGTACAGATTAGGGTAAGAAAACGTTTTAGTGTGAGCGTACGTGCTAGGGTACGGGTTAGAGTTAGCGTGCGGGTTAGGATTAGGGGATGGGTTAGGGTAAGGCTTCGGGTAAGGTTTAGGATTAGGGTTAGGGTTAGGGTTAGGGACAGGGACGGTTTAGGGTACAGGTTAGGGTACGACAATGGTTTAGGGTGAGCGTACGTGTTAGGGTACGGGTTAGTGTTAGCATACGGATTAGGATTAGGGGACAGGTTAGGGTAAGGCTTCGGGTAAGGGTTAGTGTTAGGGTTAGGGTTAGGGTTAGGGGACGGGGACGGGGACGGGGACGGTTTAGGGTACAGGTTAGCGTACGACAACGGTTTAGGGTGAGCGTATGTGTTAGGGTACGGGTTAGTGTTAGAGTACGGGTTAGGATTAGGGGACGGGTGAGGGTAAGGCTTCGGGTAAGGGTTAGGGTTAGTGTTAGGGTTAGGGTTAGGGTTAGGGTACGGGGACGGTTTAGGGTACAGGTTAGGGTACGACAACGGTTTAGGGTGAGCGTAATTGTTAGGGTACGGTTTAGTTTTAGCGTACGGGTTAGGATTAGGGGACGGGTGAGGGTAAGGCTTCGGGTAAGGCTTAGTGTTAGGGTTAGGGTTAGGGGACGGGGACGGTTTAGGGTACAGGTTAGGGTACGACAACGGTTTAGGGTGAGCTTACGTGTTAGGGTACGGGTTAGTGTTAGCGTACGTGTTAGGATTAAGGGACGGGTGAGGGTAAGGTTTCGGGTAAGGGTTAAGGTTAGGTTTAGTGTTAGGAGACGGGGACGGGGACAGTTTAGGGTACAGGTTAGGGTACGACAACGGCTTAGGGTGAGCGTACGTGTTAGTGTATGGGTTAGTGTTAGCGTACGGGTTATGATTAGGGGACGGGTGAGTGTAAGGATTCGGGTAAAGGTTAGGGTTAGGTTTAGAGTTAGGGTTAGGGTACGGGGACGGTTTAGGGTACAGGTTAGGGTACGACAACGGTTTAGGGTGAGCGTACGTGTTAGGGTACGGATTAATGTTAGCGTACGAATTAGGATTATGTGACGGGTGAGGGTAAGGCTTCGGGTAAGGGTTAGGGTTAGGGTTAGGGGACGGGGACGGGGACAGTTTAGGGTACAGGTTAGGGTACGACAACGGTTTAGGGTGAGCGTACGTTTTAGGGTATGGGTTAGTGTTAGCGTACGGTTTAGGATGAGGGGACGTGTGAGGGTAAGGATTCGGGTAAGGGTTAGGGTTAGGGTTAGGGTTAGGGTTATGGTTAGGGGACGGGGACGGTTTAGTGTACAGGTTAGGGTATGACAATGGTTTAGGGTGAGCGTACGTGTTAGGGTACGGGTTAGTGTTAGCGTACGGTTTAGGATTAGGGGACGGGTGAGGGTAAGGCTTCGGGTAAGGTTTAGGGTTAGGGTTAGGGTTAGGGGACAGGGACGGTGATGGGGACGCTTTAGGGTACAGGGTTGTTTACGAAAACTGTTTAGGGTGAGTGTACGTGTTAGGGTACGTATTAGTGTTAGCGTACGGGTTAGGATTAGGGGACGGGTGAGGATAAGGCTTCGGATAAAGGTTAGGGTTAGGGTTAGGGTACGGGGAATGTTTAGGGTACAGGTTAGGTTATGACAACGGTTTAGTGTGAGCGTACGTGTTAGGGTACAGATTAGTGTTAGCGTACGGGTTAGGATTAGGTGACGGGTGAGGGTAAGGCTTCGGGTAAAGGTTAGGGTTAGGGTTAGGGGACGGGGATGGGGACGGGGACGGTTTAGGGTACATGTTAGGGTACTACAACGATTAAGGGTGAGCGTATGTGTTAGGGTACGGGTTAGTGTCAGCGTACGGGTTAGGATTAGGGGACGGGTGAGGGTAAGGCTTCCGGTAAGTATTAGGGTTAGGATTAGGTTTAGGGTTAGGGGACGGGGACGGGGACGGGGACGGTTTAGGGTACAGGTTAGGGTACGACAACGGTTCAGGGTGAGCATACGTGTTAGGGTATGGGTTAGTGTTATCGTACGGGTTAGGATTGGGGACGGGTTAGGATAAGGCTTTGTGTAAGGGTTACGGTTAGGGTTAGGGTTAGGTTTAGGGGACGGGCACGGTTTAGGATACAGTTTAAGGTATGTCAAAGTTTTAGGGTGAGTGTACGTATTAGGGTACGAGTTATTGTTAGCGTACGGGTTAGGTTTAGTGGACGGGTTAGTGTAAGGCTTCGGGTAAGGCTTAGTGATAGGGTTAGGGTTCGGGTTAGGGTTAGGGGCCGGGGATGGCTTAGGGTACAGGTTAGTGTACGACAACAGTTTAGGTTAAGCGTACGTGATAGCGTACGGGTTAGGATTGGTGACGGGTTAGGGTAAGGCTTCGGGTGAGGGTTAGGGTTAGGGTTAGGGTTAGGGGACGGGGACGGGGACGGTTTAGGGTACAGGTTAGTGTACGACAACGGTTTACGGTGAGCGTACGTGTTAGAGCACGGGTGAGTGTTAGCGTACGGTTTAGGATTAGGGGACGGGTTAGGGTAAGGTTTCGGGCAAGTGTTAGGGTTAGTTTTAGGGTTAGCGTTAGGGTTAGTGTTAGGTCTAGGGGACGGGGATGGTTTAGGGCTCAGTTTAGGGTACGACAACGGTTTAGGGTTAGCGTACGTGTTAGGGCACGGGTTAGTGTTAGCGTACGGGTTAGGATTGGGGACGGGTTAGGTTAAGGCTTCGGGCAAGGGTAAGAATTAGGGTTAGGTATAGGGTTAGGGTTAGGGTTAGGGGACGGTTTAGTGTACAGGTTAGAGTACGACACCGGTTTAGGATGAGCATACTTGTTAGGGTAACATTTAGTGTTAGCGTACGGGTTAGGATTAGGGGACGGGTGAGTGTAAGGCTTCGGGTAAGGGTTAGGGTTAGGGTTAGGGATAGGGTTAGGGTTAGGGTTAGGGGACAGGGACGGTTTAGGGTACAGGTTAGGGTATGACAACGGTTTAGGGTGAGCGTACGTGTTAGGGTACGGGTTAGTGTTAGCGTACGGGTTAGGATTAGGGGACGGGTGAGGGTAAGGCTTCGGGTAAGGGTTAGGGTTAGGCTTAGGGTTAGGGTTAGGGGACGGGGACGGGGACGGGGACGGTTTAGGGTACAGGTTAGGGTACGACAACGGTTTAGGGTGAGCGTACATGTTAGGGTATGGGTTAGTGTTAGCGTACGGGTTAGGATTAGGAGACGGGTGAGGGTAAGGCTTCGGGTAAGGGTTAGGGTTAGTGTTAGGGTTAGTGTTAGGGTTAGAGGACGGTGATGGTTAAGGGTACAGGTTAGGGTACGACAACGGTTAATGTGAGCGTACGTGTTAGGGTACAGGTTAGTGTTAGCATACGGGTTAGGATTAGGGGATGTGTGAGGGTAAAGCTTCGGGTAAGGTTTAGGGTTAGGGTTAGGGTTAGGTTTAGGGTTTGTGTTAGGGGACGCGGACGGGGACGGTTTAGGGTACAGGTTAGGGTACGACAACGGTTTAGGGTGAGCGTACGTGTTAGGGTACGGGTTAGTGTTAGCGTACGAGTTAGGATTAGGGGACGGGCGAGGGTAAGGCTTCGGGTAAGGGTTAGGGTTAGGGTTAGGGTTAGGGTTAGGGTTAAGGTTAGGGTTAGGGGACGGGGACGGTTTATGGTACAGGTTAGGGTACGACAGCGGTTTAGTGTGAGCGTACGTGTTAGGGAACGGGTTAGTGTTAGCGTACGTGTTAGGATTAGGGGACGGGTGAGGGTAAGGCTTCAGGTAAAGGTTAGGGTTAGGGTTAGGGTTAGGGTTAGTGTTAGGGGACGGGGACGGTTTAGGGTACAGTTTAGGGTACGTCAACGGTTTAAGGTGAGCGTACGTGTTAGGGTACGGTTTAGTGTTAGCGTACGGGTTAGGATTAGGGGACGGGTGAGGGTAAGGCTTCGGGTAAGGGTTAGGGTTAGGGTTAGGGTTAGGGTTAGGGGATGGGGATGGGGACGGTTTAGGGTACAGGTTAGGGTACCACAAAGGTTTAGGGTGAGCGTACGTGTTAGGGTATGGGTTAGTGTTAGCGTAAGGTTTAGGATTTGGGGACGGGTGAGGGTAAGGCTTCGGGTAAGGGTTAGAGTTAGGGTTAGTGTTAGGGTTAGGGTTAGGGTTAGGGTTAGGGGACGGGGACGGTTTAGGGTACAGGTTAGGGTACGACAACGGTTTAGGGTGAGCGTACGTGTTAGGGTACGGTTTAGTGTTAGCGTACGGGTTAGGATTCTGGAACGGGTGAGGGTAAGGCTTCGGGTAAGGGTTAGGGTTAGGGTTAGGGGACGGGGACGGGGACGGGGACGGGGACGGGGAGGGTTTAGGGTACAGTTTAGGGTACGACAACGGTTTATGGTGATCGTACGTGTTAGGGTACGGGTTAGTGTTAGCGTACGGGTTAGGAATAGAGGTCGGGTGAGAGTAAGGCTTCGGGTAGGGATTAGGGTTAGGGTTAGGGTTAGGGTTAGGGTTAGGGGACGGGGACGGCTTAGGGTACAGGTTAGGGTACGACAAAGGTTTACGGTGAGCGTACGTGTTAGAGTACGGGTTAGTGTTAGCGTACGGGTTAGGATTAGGGGACGGGTGAGGATAAGGCTTCGGGTAAGGGTTAGGGTTACGGTTAGGGTTAAAGGGCGGGGACGGGGACGGGGAAGGTTTAGGGTACAGGTTAGTGTACGACAACGGTTTAGGGTGAGCGTACGTGTTAGGGTATGGGTTAGTGTTAGCATACGGGTTAGGATTTGGGGAGGGGTGAGGGTAAGGCTTCGGGTAAGGGTTAGGGTTAGGGTTAGGGTTAGGTTTAGGGTAAGGGGACGGGGACGGGGACGGTTTAGGGTACAGGTTAGTGTACGACAACGGTTTAGGGTGAGCGTACGTGTTAGGGTACGGGTTAGTGTTAGCGTACGGGTTAGGATTAGGTGACGGGTGAGGGTAAGGCTTCGGGTAAGGGTTAGGGTTAGGGTTAGGGTTAGGGTTAGGGGACGGGGACTGGGACGGTTTAGGGAACAGGTTAGGGTACGACAACGGTTTAGGATGAGCGTACGTGTTAAGGTACGGGTTAGTGTTAGCGTACGGGTTAAGATTAGGGGACTGGTGAGGGTAAGGCTTTGGGTAATTATTAGGGTTAGGATTAGGGTTAGGGTTAGGGTTAGGGGACGGGGACGGTTTAGGGTACAGGTTAGGGTACGACACGGTTTAGGGTGAGCGTACGTGTTAGGGTACGGTTTAGTGTTAGCGTACGGGTTAGGATTAGGGGACGGGTGAGGGTAAGGCTTCGGGTAAGGGTTAGGGTTAGGGTTAGGGTTAGGGTTAGGGGACGGGGACGGGGATGTTTTAGGGTACAGGTTAGGGTACGACAAAGTTTTAGGTTGAGCGTACGTTTTAGGGTACGGGTTAATGTTAGCGTACGGGTAAGGATTATGGGACGGGTGAGGGTAAGGCTTCGGGTAAGGGTTAGGGTTAGTGTTAGGGTTAGGGTTAGTGTTAGGGTTAGGGGACGGGGACGGTTTAAGGTACAGTTTAGGGTACGACAACGGTTTAGGGTGAGCGTACGTGTTAGGGTACGGATTAGTGTTAGCGTACGGGTTAGGATTAGGTGAAGGGTGAGGGTAAGGCTTCGGGTAAGGGTTAGGGTTAGGGTTAGGGTTAGGGTTAGGGGACAGGGACAGGGACGGTTTAGGGTAAAGGTTAGGGTACGACAACGGTTTAGGGTGAGCGTACATGTTAGGGTACGGCTTAGTGTTAGCGTATGGGTAAGGATTATGGGACGGGTTAGGGTAAAGCTTCGGGTAAGGGTTAGGGTTAGGGTTAGGGTTAGGGTACGGGGACGTTTTAGGGTACAGGTTAGGGTACAACAACGGTTTAGGGTGAGCGTACGTGTTAGGGTACGGATTAGTGTTAGCGTACGGGTTAGGATTAGGTGAAGGGTGAGGGTAAGGCTTCGGGTAAGGTTTAGGTTTAGGGTTAGGGGACGGGGACGGGGACGGGGACGGGGACGGTTTAGGGTACAGGTTAGTGTACCACAACGGTTTAGGGTGAGCGTACGTGTTAGGGTACGGGTTAGTGTTAGCGTATGGGTTAGGATTAGGGGACGGGTGAGTGTAAGGCTTCGGATAAGTGTTATGGTTAGGGTTAGGGTTAGGTTTAGTGTTAGGTTTAGGGGATGGGGACGGTTTAGTGTACAGGTTAGGGTACGACAACGGTTTAGGGTGAGCGTACGTGTTAGGGTACAGTTTAGTGTTAGCGTACGGGTTAGGATTAGGGGACGGGTGAGGGTAAGGCTTTGGGTAAGTGTTATTGTTAGGGTTAAGGTTAGGTTTAGGGGATGGGGACGGGGACAGTTTAGGGTACAGGTTAGGGTATGACAACGGTTTAAGGTGAGCGTACATGTTAGGGTACGGGTTAGTGCTAGCGTACGGGTTAGGATTAGGGGACGTGTTAGGATAAGGCTTCCGTAAGGGTTAGGGTTAGGGTTAGGGTTAGGGTACGGGGACGGTTTAGGGTACAGGTTATGGTACGACAACGTTTTAGGGTGAGCGTACGTGTTAGGGTACAGATTAGTGTTAGCGTACGGGTTAGGATTAGGTGACGGGTGAGAGTAAGGCTTCGGGTAAGGGTTAGGGTTAGGGTTAGGTTTAGGGTTAGGGGACGGGGACGGGGACGGTTTAGGGTACGACAACGGTTTAGTGTGAGCGTACGTGTTAGGGCACGGGTTAGTGTTAGCGTACGGGTTAAGATTAGGGGGCGTGTAAGGGTAAGGCTTCGGGTAAGGGTTAGGTTTAGGATTAGGGTTAGGTTTAGGGTTAGGGGACGCGGACGGTTTAGGGTACAGTTTAGGGTACGACAACGGTTTAGGGTGAGCGGACGTTTTAGGGTACGGTTTAGTGTTAGCCTACGGGTTCGGATTTGGGGACGGGTTAGGTAAGGCTTTGGGTAAGGGTTAGGGATAGTGTTAGGGTTAGGGTTAGGTTTATGGTTAGGGGCCGGGGATGGTTTAGGGTACAGGTTAGGGTACGACAACGGTTTAGGGTGAGCGTACGTGTTAGGGTACGGGTTAGTGTTAGCGTACGGGTTAGGATTAGGGGACGGGTGAAGGTAAGGTTTCGGGTAAGGTTTAGGGTTAGGGTTAGGGTTAGGGGACGGGGACGGTGATGGGGACGCTTTAGGGTACAGGTTAGGTTACGACAACGGTTTAGGGTGAGTGTACGTGTTAGGGTACGGGTTAGTTTTAGCGTACGGGTTAGGATTAGGTGACGGGTGAGGGTAAGGCTTCGGGTAAGGCTTAGGGTTAGGGTTAGGGTTAGGGTTAGGGGATGGGGACTGGGACGGTTTAAGGAACAGGTTAGGGTACGACAACGGTTTAGGGTGAGCGTACGTGTTAAGGTACGGGTTAGTGTTAGCGTACGGGTTAAGATTAGGGGACTGGTGAGGGTAAGGCTTTGGGTAAGTATTAGGGTTAGGATTAGGGTTAGGGTTAAGGTTAGGGGACAGGGACGGTTTAGGGTACAGGTTAGGGTACGACACGGTTTAGGGTGAGCGTACGTGTTAGGGTACGGTTTAGTGTTAGCGTACGGGTTAGGATTAGGGGACGGGTGAGGGTAAGGCTTCGGGTAAGGGTTAGGGTTAGGGTTAGGGTTAGGGGACGGGGACGGGGACGGGGATGGTTTAGGGTACAGGTTAGTGTACGACAAAGGTTTAGGTTGAGCGTACGTGTTAGGGTACGGGTTAGTGTTAGCGTACGGGTTAGGATTATGGGATGGGTGAGGGTAAGGCTTCGGGTAAGGGTTAGGGTTAGTGTTAGGGTTAGGGTTAGTGTTAGGGTTAGGGGACGGGGACGGTTTAAGGTACAGGTTAGGGTACGACAACGGTTTAGGGTGAGCCTACGTGTTAGGGTACGGTTTAGTATTAGCGTACGGGTTAGGATTAGGGGACGGGTGAGAGTAAGGCTTCGGGTAAGGGTTAGGGTTAGGGTTAGGGTTAGGGTTAGGGGACAGGGACAGGGACAGTTTAGGGTAAAGGTTAGGGTACGACAACGGTTTAGGGTGAGCGTACATGTTAGGGTACGGCTTAGTGTTAGCGTACGGTTAAAGATTAGGGGACGAGTTAGGGTAAAGCTTCGGGTAAGGGTTAGGGTGAGGGTTAGGGTTAGGGTACGGGGACGGTTTAGGGTACAGGTTAGGGTACGACAACGGTTTAGCGTTAGCGTACGTGTTAGGGTACGGATTAGTGTTAGCGTACGGGTTAGGATTAGGTGAAGGGTGAGGGTAAGGCTTCGGGTAAGGGTTAGGGTTAGGGTTAGGGGACGGGGACGGGGACGGGGACGGGGACGGTTTAGGGTACAGGTTAGTGTACGACAACGGTTTAGGGTGAGCGTACGTGTTAGGGTACGGGTTAGTGGTAGCGTACGGGTTAGGATTAGGGGACGGGTGAGCGTAAGGCTTCGGATAAGTGTTATGGTTAGGGTTAGGGTTAGGTTTAGGGTTAGGTTTAGGGGATGGGGACGGTTTAGGGTACAGGTTAGGGTACGCCAACGGTTTAGGGTGAGCGTACTTGTTAGGGTACAGTTTAGTGTTAGCGTACGGGTTAGGATTAGGGGACGTGTGAGGGTAAGGCTTTGGGTAAGGGTTAGGGTTAGGGTTAGTTTTAGGGTTAGGGGACGGGGACGGGGACGGTTTAGGGTACAGGTTAGGGTACGACAACGGTTTAGTGTGAGCGTACGTGTTAGGGCATGGTTTAGTGTTAGCGTACGGGTTAAGATTATGGGGCGTGTAAGGGTAAGGCTTCGGGTAAGGGTTAGGTTTAGGATTAGGGTTAGGTTTAGGGTTAGGGGACGCAGACGGTTTAGGGTACAGTTTAGGGTACGACAACGGTTTAGGTTGAGCGTACGTTTTAAGGTACGGTTTAGTGTTAGCCTACGGGTTCGGATTTGGGGACGGGTTAGGTAAGGCTTTGGGTAAGGGTTAGGGATAGTGTTAGGGTTAGGGTTAGGTTTATGGTTAGGGGCCGGGGATGGTTTAGGGTACAGGTTAGGGTACGACAACGGTTTAGGGTGAGCGTACGTGTTAGGGTACGGATTAGTGTTAGGGTACGGGTTAGGATTAGGGGACGGGTTAGGGTAAGGCTTCCGGTAAGGCTTAGGGTTAGGGTTAGGGTTAGGGTTAGGGGACGGGGATGGTTTAGTGTACAGGTTAGCGTACAACAAAGCTTCAGGGTGAGCGTACGTGTTAGGGCAGGGATTAGTGTTAGCGTACGGATTAGGTTTAGTAGACGAGTTAGTGTAAGGCTTCGGGTATGGGTTAGGGTTACGGTTAGGGTTAGGGTTAGGGTTAGGGTTAGGGGACGGGGACGGTTTAGGGTACAGCTTAGGGTACGACAACGGTTTAGGGTGAGCGTACGTGTTAGGGTACCGGTTAGTGTTAGCGTACGGGTTAGGATTTTGGGACGAGTTAGGGTAAGGCTTTGGGTAAGGGTTAGGGTTAGGCTTAGGGTTAGGGGACGGGGACGGGGACGGTTTAGCATACAGTTTAGGGTATGGCAAAGTTTTAGGGTTAGTGTACGTGTTAGGGTATGGTTTAGTGTTAGCGTACGGTTTAGGATTAGGGACGGTTTAGGGTAAGGCTTCGGGTTAGAGTTAGGGTTACGGTTAGGGTTAGGGTTAGGGTTAGGGGACGAGGACGGTTTAGGGTACAGATTAGGGTAAGACAACGGTTTAGTGTGAGCGTACGTGTTAGGGTACGGGTTAGAGTTAGCGTTCGGGTTGGGATTAGGGGATGGGTTAGGGTAAGGCTTCGGGTAAGGTTTAGGGTTAGGGTTAGGGTTAGAGTTAGGTTTAGGGACGGGGACGGTTTAGGGTACAGGTTAGAGTACGACAACGGTTTAGGGTGAGCTTACGTGTTAGGGTACGTGTTAGTGTTAGCATACGGATTAGGATTAGGGGACGGGTTAGGGTAAGGCTTCGGGTAAGGATTAGGGTTAGGGTTAGGGTTAGGGTTAGGGGACGGGGACGGTATAGGGTACAGGTTAGTGTACGACAACAGTTTAGTGTGAGCGTACGTGTTAGGGTATGGGTTAGTGTTAGCATACGGGTTAGGATTAGGGGACGTGTTAGGGTAAGGCTTCGGGTTATGGGTAGGGTTAAGGTTACGGTTAGGGGACGGGGACGGGGACGTTTTAGGGTACAGGTTAGGGTACATCAATTGTTTAGGGTGAGCGTATGTGTTAGGGTCCGTGTTAGTTTTAGCGTACGTTTTAGAATTAGGGGACGGGATAGGGTAAGGTTTCGCGCAATGTTTAGTGTTAGGGTTACGGTTAGGGTTAGGGTTAGGGGACGAGGAGGGTTTAGGGTACAGGTTAGGGTACACAACGGTTTAGGGTGAGCGAACGTGTTAGGGTACGGTTTAGTGTTAGCGTACGGGTTCGGATTAGGGGACGGGTTAGGTAAGGCTTTGGGTAAGGGTTAGGGATAGGGTTAGGGTTAGGGTTAGGTTTATGGTTAGGGTTAGGGTTAGGCTTAGGGGATGGGGACGGTTTAGGGTACAGGTTAATATACAACAACGGTTTAGTGTGAGCGTACGTGTGAGGGTATGGGTTAGTTTTAGCGTACGGGTTAGGATTAAGGGACGTGTTAGGTTAAGGCTTCCGGTAAGGGGTAGGGTTAGGGTTAGGGTTAGGTTTAGGGATAGGGGATGGGGACGGTTTAGGGTACAGCTTAGGGTACGACAACGGTTTAGGGTGAGCGTACGTGTTAGGGCACGGGTTAGTGTTAGCGTACAGGTTAGAATTGGGGACGGGTTAGGGTAAGGCTTCTGGTTAGGGTTAGGGTTAGGGTTAGGGTTAGCGTTAGGGGACGGTGACGGTTTAGTGTTCAGGTTAGGGTACGACAACGGTTTAGCGTGAGCGTACGTGTTAGGGTACGGTTTAGTGTTAGCGTACGGGTTAGGATTAGGGGACGGGTGAGGGTAAGGCTTCGGGTAAGGCTTAGGGTTAGGGTTAGGGTTAGGGTTAGGGGACGGGGATGGTTTAGTGTACAGGTTAGCGTACAACAAAGCTTCAGGGTGAGCGTACGTGTTAGGGCAGGGATTAGTGTTAGCGTACGGATTAGGTTTAGTAGACGAGTTAGTGTAAGGCTTCGGGTATGGGTTAGGGTTACGGTTAGGGTTAGGGTTAGGGTTAGGGTTAGGGGACGGGGACGGTTTAGGGTACAGGTTAGGGTACGACAACGATTTAGGGTGAGCGTACGTGTTAGGGTACGGGTTAGTTTTAGCGTATGGGTTAGGATTAGGTGACGGGTGAGGGTAAGGCTTCGGGTAAGGCTTAGGGTTAGGGTTAGGGTTAGGGTTAGGGGACGGGGACTGGGACGGTTTAGGGAACAGGTTAGGGTACGACAACGGTTTAGGGTGAGCGTACGTGTTAAGGTACGGGTTAGTGTTAGCGTACGGGTTAAAATTAGGGGACTGGTGAGGGTAAGGCTTTGGGTAAGTATTAGGGTTAGGATTAGGGTTAGGGTTAAGGTTAGGGGACAGGGACGGTTTAGGGTACAGGTTAGGGTACGACACGGTTTAGGGTGAGCGTACGTGTTAGGGTACGGTTTAGTGTTAGCGTACGGGTTAGGATTAGGGGACGGGTGAGGGTAAGGCTTCGGGTAAGGGTTAGGGTTAGGGTTAGGGTTAGGGTTAGGGGACGGGGACGGGGATGGTTTAGGGTACAGGTTAGGGTACGACAAAGGTTTAGGTTGAGCGTACGTGTTAGGGTACGGGTTAGTGTTAGCGTACGGGTTAGGATTATGGGACGGGTGAGGGTAAGGCTTCGGGTAAGGGTTAGGGTTAGTGTTAGGGTTAGGGTTAGTGTTAGGGTTAGGGGACGGGGACGGTTTAAGGTACAGGTTAGGGTACGACAACGGTTTAGGGTGAGCGTACGTGTTAGGGTACGGTTTAGTATTAGCGTATGGGTTAGGATTAGGGGACGGGTGAGAGTAAGGCTTCGGGTAAGGGTTAGGGTTAGGGTTAGGGTTAGGGTTAGGGGACGGGGACGGTTTAGTGTACAGGTTAGCGTACAACAAAGCTTCAGGGTGAGCTTACGTGTTAGGGCAGGGATTAGTGTTAGCGTACGGATTAGGTTTAGTAGACGAGTTAGTGTAAGGCTTCGGGTATGGGTTAGGGTTACGGTTAGGGTTAGGGTTAGGGTTAGGGTTAGGGGACGGGGACGGTTTAGGGTACAGCTTAGGGTACGACAACGGTTTAGGGTGAGCGTACGTGTTAGGGTACCGGTTAGTGTTAGCGTACGGGTTAGGATTATGGGACGAGTTAGGGTAAGGCTTTGGGTAAGGGTTAGGGTTAGGCTTAGGGTTAGGGGACGGGGACGGGGACAGTTTAGCATACAGTTTAGGGTATGGCAAAGTTTTAGGGTTAGTGTACGTGTTAGGGTATGGTTTAGTGTTAGCGTACGGTTTAGGATTAGGGACGGTTTAGGGTAAGGCTTCGGGTTAGAGTTAGGGTTACGGTTAGGGTTAGGGTTAGGGTTAGGGGACGAGGACGGTTTAGGGTACAGATTAGGGTAAGACAACGGTTTAGTGTGAGCGTACGTGTTAGGGTACGGGTTAGAGTTAGCGTTCGGGTTGGGATTAGGGGATGGGTTAGGGTAAGGCTTCGGGTAAGGTTTAGGGTTAGGGTTAGGGTTAGAGTTAGGTTTAGGGACGGGGACGGTTTAGGGTACAGGTTAGAGTACGACAACGGTTTAGGGTGAGCTTACGTGTTAGGGTACGTGTTAGTGTTAGCATACGGATTAGGATTAGGGGACGGGTTAGGGTAAGGCTTCGGGTAAGGATTAGGGTTAGGGTTAGGGTTAGGGTTAGGGGACGGGGACGGTATAGGGTACAGGTTAGTGTACGACAACAGTTTAGTGTATGCGTACGTGTTAGGGTACGGGTTAGTGTTAGCATACGGGTTAGGATTAGGGGACGTGTTAGGGTAAGGCTTCGGGTTATGGGTAGGGTTAGGGTTAGGGTTAGGGTTAGGGGACGGGGACGTTTTAGGGTACAGGTTAGGGTACATCAATTGTTTAGGGTGAGCGTATGTGTTAGGGTCCGTGTTAGTTTTAGCGTACGTTTTAGAATTAGGGGACGGGATAGGGTAAGGTTTCGCGCAATGTTTAGTGTTAGGGTTACGGTTAGGGTTAGGGTTAGGGGACGAGGAGGGTTTAGGGTACAGGTTAGGGTACGCAATGGTTTAGGGTGAGCGAACGTGTTAGGGTACGGTTTAGTGTTAGCGTACGGGTTCGGATTAGGGGACGGGTTAGGTAAGGCTTTGGGTAAGGGTTAGGGATAGGGTTAGGGTTAGGGTTAGGTTTATGGTTAGGGTTAGGGTTAGGCTTAGGGGATGGGGACGGTTTAGGGTACAGGTTAATATACAACAACGGTTTAGTGTGAGCGTACGTGTGAGGGTATGGGTTAGTTTTAGCGTACGGGTTAGGATTAAGGGACGTGTTAGGTTAAGGCTTCCGGTAAGGGGTAGGGTTAGGGTTAGGGTTAGGTTTAGGGATAGGGGATGGGGACGGTTTAGGGTACAGCTTAGGGTACGACAACGGTTTAGGGTGAGCGTACGTGTTAGGGCACGGGTTACTGTTAGCGTACAGGTTAGAATTGGGGACGGGTTAGGGTAAGGCTTCTGGTTAGGGTTAGGGTTAGGGTTAGGGTTAGCGTTAGGGGACGGTAACGGTTTAGTGTACAGGTTAGGGTACGACAACGGTTTAGCGTGAGCGTACGTGTTAGTGCATGGGTTAGTGTTAGCGTACGGGTTAGGATTAGTGGACGCGTTAGGGTAAGGCTTCGAGTAAGGGGTAGGGTTAGGGTTAGGGTTAGGGGACGGGGACGGGGACAGTTTAGTGTACAGTTTAGGGTATGACAACGTTTTAGGGTGAGTGTACATGTTAGGGTACAGGTTAGTGTTAGCGTACGGGTTAGTATTAGTGGACGGGTTAGTGTAAGGCTTCGGGTAAATGTTAGGTTTAGGGTTAGGGTTAGGGTTAGAGTTAGGGGACGGGGACGGTTTAGGGTACAGGTTAGGGCACGAGAACGGTTTACGGTGAGCGTACGTGTTAGGGTACAGGTTAGTGTTAGCGTACGGGTTAGGATTAGGGGACGGTTTAGTGTAAGGCTTCGGGTAAGGGTTAGGGATAGGGTTAGGGTTAGGGTAATGGTTAGGGGACGGGGACGGTTTAGGGTACAGGTTAGTGTACGACAACAGTTTAGAGTGAGCATACGTGATAGCGTAAGGTTTAGGATTGGTGACGGGTTTAGGTAAGGCTTCGGGTGAGGGTTAGGGTTAGGGTTAGGGTTTGGGTTAGGGTTGGGGACGGGTATGGTTTAGGTTACAGGTTAGGGTACAAAAACATTTTAGGGTAAGCGTACGTGTTAGGGCATGGGTTAGTGTTAGCGTACGGGTTAGGATTAGGGGACGGTTTAGGGTAAGGCTTTGGGTAAGGGTTATGGTTAGGGTTAGGGTTAGGGTTAGGTTTAGAGGACGGGGACCGGGACGTTTTAGTGTACAAGTCAGGGTACGACAACGGTTTAGGGTGATCATACGTGTTAGGGTACGGGTTAGTGTTAGCGTATGGGTTAGGATTAGGGGACGGGGTAGGGTAAGGCTCCGGGTAAGGGTTAGGTTTACGATTAGGGTTAGGGGACGAGGACAGTTTAGGGTACAGTTTAGGGTACGACAACGTTTTAGGGTGAGCGTACGTGTTAGGGTACGGGTTAGTGTTAGCGTACGGATTAGGATTAGGTGACGGTTAGGGTAAGGCTTCGGGTAAGGCATAGGTTTAGGGTTAGGGTTAGGGGACGGGGACGGGGACGGTTTCGGGTACAGGTTAGTGTAAGACAACAGTTTAGGGTGAGCGTACGTGATAGCGTACGGGTTAGGATTGGTGACGTGTTAGGGTAAGGCTTCGGGTGAGGGTTATTGTTAGGGGACGGGGATGGTTTAGGGTACAGGTTAGGGTAAGACAACGGTTTAGGGTGAGCGTACGTGTTTGGGCACGGGTTAGTGTTAGCGTACGGGTTAGGATTAGGGGACGTGTTAGGGTAAGGTTTCGGGTAAGGGTTAGGGTTAGGGTTCGGGTTAGGGTTAGGGGACGGGGACGGTTTAGGGTACAGGTTAGGTTACGACAACGGTTTAGGGGTGAGCGTACGTGTTAGGGCATGGGTTAGTGTTAGCGTACTGGTTAGGATTAGGAGACGGGTTAGAGTAAGGGTTCGGGTAAGGGTTAGGGTTAGGGGACGGGGACGGGGACGGGGACGGGGACGGTTTCGGGTACAGGTTAGGGTACGACAACGGTTTAGGGTGAGCGTACGTGTTAGGGCACGGGTTAGTGTTAGCGTAAGGGTTAGGATTGGGGCGGGTTAGGTTAAGGCTTCGAGTAAGGGTTAGAGTTAGGGTTAGGGTTAGGGTTAGGTTTAGGGTTAGGGTTAGGGGACGGTTTAGTGTACAGGTTAGGGTACGACAACGGTTTAGGATGAGCATACGTGTTAGGGTACCGGTTAGTGTTAGCGTACGGGTTAGGATTAGAAGACGGGTTAGGGTAAGGCTTCGGGTAAGGGTTAGGGTTAGGGTTAGGGTTAGGATTAGGGGACGGGGATGGTTTAGGGTTCAGGTGAGCATACGACAACGGTTTAGGGTGAGCGTATATGTTAGGGTACGTGTTAGTGTTAGCGTACGGTTTAGTAAAAGGGGACGGGTTAGTGTAAGGCTTCGGGTAAGGGTTAGAGTTAGGGTAAGGGGACGGGGATGGTTTAGGGTACAGATTAGTGTACGAGAATGCTTTAGGGTCAGCGTACGTGTTAGGGTACGGGTTAGAGTTCGCGTACGGGTTAGGATTAGGGGACGGGTTAGTGGAAGGCTTCGGGTAAGGTTTAGGGTTAGGGTTAGGGTTAGGGTTAGGGTCAGGGGACGGAGACTGTTTAGGGTACAGGTTCGGGTACGACCACGGTTTAGGGTGAGCATACTGGTTAGGGTACGGGTTACTGTTAGCGTACGGGTTAGGATTAGGGGCGGGTTAGAATAAGGCTTCGAGTAAGGGTGAGGCTTAGGGTTAGGTTTAGGGTTAGGGGACGGGGACGGGGACGGTTTAGGATACAGGTTAGTGTACGACAACGATTTAGGGTGAGCGTACGTGTTAGGGTACGGGTTAGTGTTAGCGTACGGTTTAGGATTATGGGACGGGTTAGGGTAAGGCTTTGAGTAAGTGTTAGGGTTAGGGTTAGGGTTAGGGATAGGGGACGGGGACAGTTTAGGGTACAGGTTAGGGTACGACAACGGTTTAGTGTGAGCGTACGTGTTAGGGTCCGGGTTAGTGTTAGCGTACGGGTTAGGATTAGGGTACGTGATAGGGTAAGGCTTCAGGTAAGGGTTAGGGTTAGGGTTAGGGTTAGGGTTAGGGTTAGGGGACGGGACGGTTTAAGGTACAGGTTAGAGTACGTCAACGGTTTAGGGTGAGCGTACGTGTTAGGGTATGGGTTCGTGTAACCGTATCGGATAGGATTATGGGACGGGTTAGAGTAAGGCTTCGGGTAAGGGTTAGGGTTAGGGTTAGGGTAAGGTTTAGGGTATGGGAATGGTTTAAGGTACAGGTTAGTGTACGAGAACAGTTTAGTGTGAGCGTACATGTTAGCGCAAGGGTTATTTTTAGCGTATGGTTTAGGATTAGGGGACGGGTTTGCGTAAGGCTTCGGGTAAGGGTTAGGTTTAGGGTTAGGTTTAGGGTTAGGGTTAGGGGACGGGGACGGTTTAGGGTACATGTTAAGTTATGACAATGGTTTAGGGTGAGCGTACATGTTAGGGTACGGGTTAGTGTTAGCGTACGGCTTAGGATTAGGAGAGGGGTTAGGGTAAGGCTTCGGGTAAGGGTTAGGGGACGGGGACAATTTAGGGTACAGGTTAGGGTATGATAACGGTTTAGATTGAGCGTACGTGTTAGGGTACATGTTAGTGTTAGCGTACGGATTAGGATTAGGGGACGGGTTAGGGTAAGATTTGGGTTAAGGGATAGGGTTAGGGTTAGGGTTAGGGGACCGGGACGGGGATGGTTTAGGGTACATGTTAGGGTACGACAAAAGTTTAGGGTGAGCGCACATGTTAGGGTATGGGTTAGTGATAGACTACGGGTTAGGATTAGGGGACGGGTTAGGATAAGGCTTCGGGTAAGGGTTAGGGTTAAAGTTAGGGTTAGAGGACGGGGATGGGGAAGGGGACAGTTTAGGGTAAAGGTTACTGTACAACAACAGTTTAGGTTGAGCGTACGTGTTAGGGCACGGGATAGTGTTAGCGTACGGGTTAGGATTGGGGACGGGTTAGCGTAAGGTTCGGGTAAGGGTTAGGGTTAGGGTTAGGGTTAGGGTTAGTGTTAGGGGACGGGGACGGTCTAGGGTACAGGTTAGTGTACGACAACGGTTTATGGTGAGCCTACGTGTTAGGGTAAGTATTAGTGTTAGGGTACGGGTTAGGATTAGGGGACGGGTTAGGGTAAGGCTTCGGGTAAGGTTTAGGGTTAGGGTTATGGTTAGGGTTAGGGTACGGGGACAGTTTAGGGTACAGGTTAGGCTACGACAACACTTTAGGATGAGCGTACGTGTTAGGGCAACGGTTAGTGTTAGCGTATGAGTTAGGATTAGGGGACGGGTTAGGGTAAGGCTTCGGGTAAGTGTTAGGGTTAGGGGACGGGGACAGTTTAGGGTACAGGTTAGGGTACAATAACGGTTTAGGGTGAGCATACGTGATAGGGTATGGGTTAGTGTTAGCATACGGGTTAGGATTAGGGGACGTGTTAGGGTAAGGCTTCGGGTTATGGGTAGGGTTAGGGTTAGGGTTAGGGTTAGGGGACGGGGACGTTTTAGGGTACAGGTTAGGGTACATCAATTGTTTAGGGTGAGCGTATATGTTAGGGTCCGTGTTAGTTTTAGCGTACGTTTTAGAATTAGGGGACGGGATAGGGTAAGGTTTCGCGCAATGTTTAGTGTTAGGGTTACGGTTAGGGTTAGGGTTAGGGGACGAGGAGGGTTTAGGGTACAGGTTAGGGTACGCAACGGTTTAGGGTGAGCGAACGTGTTAGGGTACGGTTTAGTGTTAGCGTACGGGTTCGGATTAGGTGACGGGTTAGGTAAGGCTTTGGGTAAGGGTTAGGGATAGGGTTAGGGTTAGGGTTAGGTTTATGGTTAGGGTTAGGGTTAGGCTTAGGGGATGGGGACGGTTTAGGGTACAGGTTAATATACAACAACGGTTTAGTGTGAGCGTACGTGTGAGGGTATGGGTTAGTTTTAGCGTACGGGTTAGGATTAAGGGACGTGTTAGGTTAAGGCTTCCGGTAAGGGGTAGGGTTAGGGTTAGGGTTAGGTTTAGGGATAGGGGTTGGGGACGGTTTAGGGTACAGCTTAGGGTACGACAACGGTTTAGGGTGAGCGTACGTGTTAGGGCACGGGTTAGTGTTAGCGTACAGGTTAGAATTGGGGACGGGTTAGGGTAAGGCTTCTGGTTAGGGTTAGGGTTAGGGTTAGGGTTAGCGTTAGGGGACGGTGACGGTTTAGTGTTCAGGTTAGGGTACGACAACGGTTTAGCGTGAGCGTACGTGTTAGGGTACGGTTTAGTGTTAGCGTACGGGTTAGGATTAGGGGACGGGTGAGGGTAAGGCTTCGGGTAAGGCTTAGGGTTAGGGTTAGGGTTAGGGTTAGGGGACGGGGATGGTTTAGTGTACAGGTTAGCGTACAACAAAGCTTCAGGGTGAGCGTACGTGTTAGGGCAGGGATTAGTGTTAGCGTACGGATTAGGTTTAGTAGACGAGTTAGTGTAAGGCTTCGGGTATGGGTTAGGGTTACGGTTAGGGTTAGGGTTAGGGTTAGGGTTAGGGGACGGGGACGGTTTAGGGTACAGGTTAGGGTACGACAACGATTTAGGGTGAGCGTACGTGTTAGGGTACGGGTTAGTTTTAGCGTATGGGTTAGGATTAGGTGACGGGTGAGGGTAAGGCTTCGGGTAAGGCTTAGGGTTAGGGTTAGGGTTAGGGTTAGGGGACGGGGACTGGGACGGTTTAGGGAACAGGTTAGGGTACGACAACGGTTTAGGGTGAGCGTACGTGTTAAGGTACGGGTTAGTGTTAGCGTACGGGTTAAAATTAGGGGACTGGTGAAGGTAAGGCTTTGGGTAAGTATTAGGGTTAGGATTAGGGTTAGGGTTAAGGTTAGGGGACGGGGACGGTTTAGGGTACAGGTTAGGGTACGACACGGTTTAGGGTGAGCGTACGTGTTAGGGTACGGTTTAGTGTTAGCGTACGGGTTAGGATTAGGGGACGGGTGAGGGTAAGGCTTCGGGTAAGGGTTAGGGTTAGGGTTAGGGTTAGGGTTAGGGGACGGGGACGGGGATGGTTTAGGGTACAGGTTAGGGTACGACAAAGGTTTAGGTTGAGCGTACGTGTTAGGGTACGGGTTAGTGTTAGCGTACGGGTTAGGATTATGGGACGGGTGAGGGTAAGGCTTCGGGTAAGGGTTAGGGTTAGTGTTAGGGTTAGGGTTAGTGTTAGGGTTAGGGGACGGGGACGGTTTAAGGTACAGGTTAGGGTACGACAACGGTTTAGGGTGAGCGTACGTGTTAGGGTACGGTTTAGTATTAGCGTATGGGTTAGGATTAGGGGACGGGTGAGAGTAAGGCTTCGGGTAAGGGTTAGGGTTAGGGTTAGGGTTAGGGTTAGGGGACGGGGACGGTTTAGTGTACAGGTTAGCGTACAACAAAGCTTCAGGGTGAGCTTACGTGTTAGGGCAGGGATTAGTGTTAGCGTACGGATTAGGTTTAGTAGACGAGTTAGTGTAAGGCTTCGGGTATGGGTTAGGGTTACGGTTAGGGTTAGGGTTAGGGTTAGGGTTAGGGGACGGGGACGGTTTAGGGTACAGCTTAGGGTACGACAACGGTTTAGGGTGAGCGTACGTGTTAGGGTACCGGTTAGTGTTAGCGTACGGGTTAGGATTATGGGACGAGTTAGGGTAAGGCTTTGGGTAAGGGTTAGGGTTAGGCTTAGGGTTAGGGGACGGGGACGGGGACGGTTTAGCATACAGTTTAGGGTATGGCAAAGTTTTAGGGTTAGTGTACGTGTTAGGGTATGGTTTAGTGTTAGCGTACGGTTTAGGATTAGGGACGGTTTAGGGTAAGGCTTCGGGTTAGAGTTAGGGTTACGGTTAGGGTTAGGGTTAGGGTTAGGGGACGAGGACGGTTTAGGGTACAGATTAGGGTAAGACAACGGTTTAGTGTGAGCGTACGTGTTAGGGTACGGGTTAGAGTTAGCGTTCGGGTTGGGATTAGGGGATGGGTTAGGGTAAGGCTTCGGGTAAGGTTTAGGGTTAGGGTTAGGGTTAGAGTTAGGTTTAGGGACGGGGACGGTTTAGGGTACAGGTTAGAGTACGACAACGGTTTAGGGTGAGCTTATGTGTTAGGGTACGTGTTAGTGTTAGCATACGGATTAGGATTAGGGGACGGGTTAGGGTAAGGCTTCGGGTAAGGATTAGGGTTAGGGTTAGGGTTAGGGTTAGGGGACGGGGATGGTATAGGGTACAGGTTAGTGTACGACAACACTTTAGTGTATGCGTACGTGTTAGGGTACGGGTTAGTGTTAGCATACGGGTTAGGATTAGGGGACGTGTTAGGGTAAGGCTTCGGGTTATGGGTAGGGTTAGGGTTAGGGTTAGGGTTAGGGGACGGGGACGTTTTAGGGTACAGGTTAGGGTACATCAATTGTTTAGGGTGAGCGTATGTGTTAGGGTCCGTGTTAGTTTTAGCGTACGTTTTAGAATTAGGGGACGGGATAGGGTAAGGTTTCGCGCAATGTTTAGTGTTAGGGTTACGGTTAGGGTTAGGGTTAGGGGACGAGGAGGGTTTAGGGTACAGGTTAGGGTACGCAACGGTTTAGGGTGAGCGAACGTGTTAGGGTACGGTTTAGTGTTAGCGTACGGGTTCGGATTAGGGGACGGGTTAGGTAAGGCTTTGGGTAAGGGTTAGGGATAGGGTTAGGGTTAGGGTTAGGTTTATGGTTAGGGTTAGGGTTAGGCTTAGGGGATGGGGACGGTTTAGGGTACAGGTTAATATACAACAACGGTTTAGTGTGAGCGTACGTGTGAGGGTATGGGTTAGTTTTAGCGTACGGGTTAGGATTAAGGGACGTGTTAGGTTAAGGCTTCCGGTAAGGGGTAGGGTTAGGGTTAGGGTTAGGTTTAGGGATAGGGGATGGGGACGGTTTAGGGTACAGCTTAGGGTACGACAACGGTTTAGGGTGAGCGTACGTGTTAGGGCACGGGTTAGTGTTAGCGTACAGGTTAGAATTGGGGACGGGTTAGGGTAAGGCTTCTGGTTAGGGTTAGGGTTAGGGTTAGGGTTAGCGTTAGGGGACGGTAACGGTTTAGTGTACAGGTTAGGGTACGACAACGGTTTAGCGTGAGCGTACGTGTTAGTGCATGGGTTAGTGTTAGCGTACGGGTTAGGATTAGTGGACGCGTTAGGGTAAGGCTTCGGGTAAGGGGTAGGGTTAGGGTTAGGGGACGGGGACGGGGACAGTTTAGGGTACAGTTTAGGGTATGACAACGTTTTAGGGTGAGTGTACATGTTAGGGTACAGGTTAGTGTTAGCGTACGGGTTAGTATTAGTGGACGGGTTAGTGTAAGGCTTCGGGTAAATGTTAGGTTTAGGGTTAGGGTTAGGGTTAGAGTTAGGGGACGGGGACGGTTTAGGGTACAGGTTAGGGCACGAGAACGGTTTACGGTGAGCGTACGTGTTAGGGTACAGGTTAGTGTTAGCGTACGGGTTAGGATTAGGGGACGGTTTAGTGTAAGGCTTCGGGTAAGGGTTAGGGATAGGGTTAGGGTTAGGGTAATGGTTAGGGGACGGGGACGGTTTAGGGTACAGGTTAGTGTACGACAACAGTTTAGAGTGAGCATACGTGATAGCGTAAGGTTTAGGATTGGTGACGGGTTTAGGTAAGGCTTCGGGTGAGGGTTAGGGTTAGGGTTAGGGTTTGGGTTAGGGTTGGGGACGGGTATGGTTTAGGTTACAGGTTAGGGTACAAAAACATTTTAGGGTAAGCGTACGTGTTAGGGCATGGGTTAGTGTTAGCGTACGGGTTAGGATTAGGGGACGGTTTAGGGTAAGGCTTTGGGTAAGGGTTATGGTTAGGGTTAGGGTTAGGGTTAGGTTTAGAGGACGGGGACCGGGACGTTTTAGTGTACAAGTCAGGGTACGACAACGGTTTAGGGTGATCATACGTGTTAGGGTACGGGTTAGTGTTAGCGTATGGGTTAGGATTAGGGGACGGGGTAGGGTAAGGCTCCGGGTAAGGGTTAGGTTTACGATTAGGGTTAGGGGACGAGGACAGTTTAGGGTACAGTTTAGGGTACGACAACGTTTTAGGGTGAGCGTACGTGTTAGGGTACGGGTTAGTGTTAGCGTACGGATTAGGATTAGGTGACGGTTAGGGTAAGGCTTCGGGTAAGGGATAGGTTTAGGGTTAGGGTTAGGGGACGGGGACGGGGACGGTTTCGGGTACAGGTTAGTGTAAGACAACAGTTTAGGGTGAGCGTACGTGATAGCGTACGGGTTAGGATTGGTGACGTGTTAGGGTAAGGCTTCGGGTGAGGGTTATTGTTAGGGGACGGGGATGGTTTAGGGTACAGGTTAGGGTAAGACAACGGTTTAGGGTGAGCGTACGTGTTTGGGCACGGGTTAGTGTTAGCGTACGGGTTAGGATTAGGGGACGTGTTAGGGTAAGGTTTCGGGTAAGGGTTAGGGTTAGGGTTCGGGTTAGGGTTAGGGGACGGGGACGGTTTAGGGTACAGGTTAGGTTACGACAACGGTTTAGGGGTGAGCGTACGTGTTAGGGCATGGGTTAGTGTTAGCGTACGGGTTAGGATTAGGAGACGGGTTAGAGTAAGGGTTCGGGTAAGGGTTAGGGTTAGGGTTAGGGGACGGGGACGGGGACGGTGACGGTTTCAGGTACAGGTTAGGGTACGACAACGGTTTAGGGTGAGCGTACGTGTTAGGGCACGGGTTAGTGTTAGCGTAAGGGTTAGGATTGGGGCGGGTTAGGTTAAGGCTTCGAGTAAGGGTTAGAGTTAGGGTTAGGGTTAGGGTTAGGTTTAGGGTTAGGGTTAGGGGACGGTTTAGTGTACAGGTTAGGGTACGACAACGGTTTAGGATGAGCATACGTGTTAGGGTACCGGTTAGTGTTAGCGTACGGGTTAGGATTAGAAGACGGGTTAGGGTAAGGCTTCGGGTAAGGGTTAGGGTTAGGGTTAGGGTTAGGATTAGGGGACGGGGATGGTTTAGGGTTCAGGTGAGCATACGACAACGGTTTAGGGTGAGCGTACATGTTAGGGTACGTGTTAGTGTTAGCGTACGGTTTAGTAAAAGGGGACGGGTTAGTGTAAGGCTTCGGGTAAGGGTTAGAGTTAGGGTAAGGGGACGGGGATGGTTTAGGGTACAGATTAGTGTACGAGAATGCTTTAGGGTCAGCGTACGTGTTAGGGTACGGGTTAGAGTTCGCGTACGGGTTAGGATTAGGGGACAGGTTAGTGGAAGGCTTCGGGTAAGGTTTAGGGTTAGGGTTAGGGTTAGGGTTAGGGTCAGGGGACGGAGACTGTTTAGGGTACAGGTTCGGGTACGACCACGGTTTAGGGTGAGCATACTGGTTAGGGTACGGGTTACTGTTAGCGTACGGGTTAGGATTAGGGGCGGGTTAGAATAAGGCTTCGAGTAAGGGTGAGGCTTAGGGTTAGGTTTAGGGTTAGGGGACGGGGATGGGGACGGTTTAGGATACAGGTTAGTGTACGACAACGATTTAGGGTGAGCGTACGTGTTAGGGTACGGGTTAGTGTTAGCGTACGGTTTAGGATTATGGGACGGGTTAGGGTAAGGCTTTGAGTAAGTGTTAGGGTTAGGGTTAGGGTTAGGGATAGGGGACGGGGACAGTTTAGGGTAAAGGTTAGGGTACGACAACGGTTTAGTGTGAGCGTACGTGTTAGGGTACGGGTTAGTGTTAGCGTACGGGTTAGGATTAGGGTACGTGATAGGGTAAGGCTTCAGGTAAGGGTTAGGGTTAGGGTTAGGGTTAGGGTTAGGGTTAGGGGACGGGACGGTTTAAGGTACAGGTTAGAGTACGTCAACGGTTTAGGGTGAGCGTACGTGTTAGGGTATGGGTTCGTGTAACCGTATCGGATAGGATTATGGGACGGGTTAGAGTAAGGCTTCGGGTAAGGGTTAGGGTTAGGGTTAGGGTAAGGTTTAGGGTATGGGAATGGTTTAAGGTACAGGTTAGTGTACGAGAACAGTTTAGTGTGAGCGTACATGTTAGCGCAAGGGTTATTTTTAGCGTATGGTTTAGGATTAGGGGACGGGTTTGGGTAAGGCTTCGGGTAAGGGTTAGGTTTAGGGTTAGGTTTAGGGTTAGGGTTAGGGGACGGGGACGGTTTAGGGTACATGTTAAGTTATGACAATGGTTTAGGGTGAGCGTACATGTTAGGGTACGGGTTAGTGTTAGCGTACGGCTTAGGATTAGGAGAGGGGTTAGGGTAAGGCTTCGGGTAAGGGTTAGGGGACGGGGACAATTTAGGGTACAGGTTAGGGTATGATAACGGTTTAGATTGAGCGTACGTGTTAGGGTACATGTTAGTGTTAGCGTACGGATTAGGATTAGGGGACGGGTTAGGGTAAGATTTGGGTTAAGGGATAGGGTTAGGGTTAGGGTTAGGGGACCGGGACGGGGATGGTTTAGGGTACATGTTAGGGTACGACAAAAGTTTAGGGTGAGCGCACATGTTAGGGTATGGGTTAGTGATAGACTACGGGTTAGGATTAGGGGACGGGTTAGGATAAGGCTTCGGGTAAGGGTTAGGGTTAAAGTTAGGGTTAGAGGACGGGGATGGGGAAGGGGACAGTTTAGGGTAAAGGTTACTGTACAACAACAGTTTAGGTTGAGCGTACGTGTTAGGGCACGGGATAGTGTTAGCGTACGGGTTAGGATTGGGGACGGGTTAGCGTAAGGTTCGGGTAAGGGTTAGGGTTAGGGTTAGGGTTAGGGTTAGTGTTAGGGGACGGGGACGGTCTAGGGTACAGGTTAGTGTACGACAACGGTTTATGGTGAGCCTACGTGTTAGGGTAAGTATTAGTGTTAGGGTACGGGTTAGGATTAGGGGACGGGTTAGGGTAAGGCTTCGGGTAAGGTTTAGGGTTAGGGTTATGGTTAGGGTTAGGGTACGGGGACAGTTTAGGGTACAGGTTAGGCTACGACAACACTTTAGGATGAGCGTACGTGTTAGGGCAACGGTTAGTGTTAGCGTATGAGTTAGGATTAGGGGACGGGTTAGGGTAAGGCTTCGGGTAAGTGTTAGGGTTAGGGGACGGGGACAGTTTAGGGTACAGGTTAGGGTACAATAACGGTTTAGGGTGAGCATACGTGATAGGGTATGGGTTAGTGATAGCGTACGGATTAGGATTAGGGGACGGGTTAGGGTAAGACTGCGGGTAAGGGATAGCGTTAGGGTTAAGGTTAGGGGACCGGGACGGGGATGCTTTAGGGTACAGGTTAGGGTACGACAAAGGTTTAGGGTGAGCGTTCATGTTAGGGTACGGGTTAGTCATATCCTACGGGTTAGAATTAGGGGACGAGTTAGGATAAAGCTTCGGGTAAGGGTTAGGGTTAAAGTTAGAGTTAGGGGACGGGGACGGGGAAGGGGAGGGTTTAGGGTACAGGATAGTGTACAACAACAGTTTAGGATGAGCGTACGTGTTAGGGTATGGGGTAGTGTTAGCGTACGGGTTAGGATTAGGGGACGGGTGAGGGTAAGGCTTCGGGTAAGGGTTAGGGTTAGGGTTAGGGGTAGGGTTAGGGGACGGGGACGGGGACAGTTTAGGGTATAGGTTAGGGTACGACAACGGTTTAGGGAGAGCGTATGTGTTAGGGTACGGGTTAGTGTTAGCGTACGGGTTAGGATTAGGGGACGGGTGAGGGTAAGGCTTCGGGTAAGGGTTAGGGTTAGGGTTAGGGTTAGGGTTAGGGTTAGGGGACGGGAACGGTTTAGGGTACATGTTAGGGTACGACAACGGTTTAGGGTGAGCGTATGTGTTAGGTTACGGGTTAGTGTTAGCGTACGGGTTAGGATTAGGGGACGGGTGAGGGTAAGGCTTCGGGTAAGGTTTAGGGTTAGGGTTAGGGTTAGGGGAAGGGGACGGGGACGGGGACACTTTAGGGTACAGGTTAGGTTACGACAATTGTTTAGGGTGAGCGTACGTGTTAGGGTACGGGTTAGTGTTAGCGTACGGGTTAGGATTAGGGGACGGGTGAGGGTAAGGCTTCGGGTAAGGGTTAGGGTTAGGATTAGGGTTAGGGTTAGGGTTAGGGGACGGGGACGGTTTAGGGTACAGGTTAGCGTAGGACAACGGTTTAGGGTGAGCGTACATGTTAGGGTACGGGTTAGTGTTAGCGTAAGGTTTAGGATTAGGGGACGGGTGAGGGTAAGGCTTCGGGTAAGGGTTAGGGTTAGGGTTAGGGTTAGGGTTAGGGTTAGGGTTAGGGGACGGGGACGGTTTAGGGTACAGGTTAGCATAGGACAACGGTTTAGGGTGATCGTACGTGTTAGGGTACGGGTTAGTGTTAGCGTACGGGTTAGGATTAGGGGACGGGTGTGGGTAAGGCTTCGGGTAAGGTTTAGGTTTAGGGTTAGGATTAGGGTTAGGGGACGGGGACGGTTTAGGGTACAGGTTAGGGTACGACAACGGTTTAGGGTGAGCGTACGTTTTAGGGTACGGGTTAGTGTTAGCGTACGGGTTAGGATTAGGGGACGGGTGAGGGTAAGGATTCGGGTAAGGGTTAGGGTTAGTGTTAGGGTTAGGGGACGGGGACGGAGACAGTTTAGGGTACAGGTTATGGTACGACAACGGTTTACGGTGAGCGTACGTGTTAGGGTACGGGTTCGTGTTAGCGTACGGGTAAGTATTAGCGGACGGGTGAGGGTAAGGCTTCGGGTAAGGGTTAGGGTTAGGGTTAGGGTTAGGGTTAGGGTTAGGGGACAGGGGCGGTTTAGGGTACATGTTTGTGTACGACAACGGTTTAGGGTGAGCGTACGTGTTAGGGTACGCGTTAGTGTTAGCGTATGGGTTAGGATTAGGGGACGGGTGAGGGTAAGGCTTCAGGTAAGGGTTAGGGTTAGGGTTAGGGTTAGGGTTAGGGTTAGGGGACGGGACGGTTTAAGGTACAGGTTAGAGTACGTCAACGGTTTAGGGTGAGCGTACGTGTTAGGGTATGGGTTCGTGTAACCGTATCTGATAGGATTATGGGACGGGTTAGAGTAAGGCTTCGGGTAAGGGTTAGGGTTAGGGTTAGGGTAAGGTTTAGGGTATGGGAATGGTTTAAGGTACAGGTTAGTGTACGAGAACGGTTTAGTGTGAGCGTACATGTTAGCGCAAGGGTTATTTTTAGCGTATGGTTTAGGATTAGGGGATGGGTTTGGGTAAGGCTTCGGGTAAGGGTTAGGTTTAGGGTTAGGTTTAGGGTTAGGGTTAGGGGACGGGGACGGTTTAGGGTACATGTTAAGTTATGACAATGGTTTAGGGTGAGCGTACATGTTAGGGTACGGGTTAGTGTTAGCGTACGGCTTAGGATTAGGAGAGGGGTTAGGGTAAGGCTTCGGGTAAGGGTTAGGGGACGGGGACAATTTAGGGTACAGGTTAGGGTATGATAACGGTTTAGACTGAGCGTACGAGTTAGGGTACGTGTTAGTGTTAGCGTACGGATTAGGATTAGGGGACGGGTTAGGGTAAGATTTCGGTTAAGGGATAGGGTTAGGGTTAGGGTTAGGGGACCGGGACGGGGATGGTTTAGGGTACATGTTAGGGTACGACAAAGGTTTAGGGTGAGCGCACATGTTAGGGTATGGGTTAGTGATAGACTACGGGTTAGGATTAGGGGACGGGTTAGGATAAGGCTTCGGGTAAGGGTTAGGGTTAAAGTTAGGGTTAGAGGATGGGGATGGGGAAGGGGACGGTTTAGGGTAAAGTTTACTGTACAACAACAGTTTAGGTTGAGCGTACGTGTTAGGGCACGGGATAGTGTTAGCGTACGGGTTAGGATTGGGGACGGGTTAGCGTAAGGTTTGGGTAAGGGTTAGGGTTAGGGTTAGTGTTAGGGGACGGGGACGGTCTAGGGTACAGGTTAGTGTACGACAACGGTTTACGGTGAGCGTACGTGTTAGGGTACGTATTAGTGTTAGGGTACGGGTTAGGATTAGGGGACGGGTTAGGGTAAGGCTTCGGGTAAGGTTTAGGGTTAGGGTTATGGTTAGGGTTAGGGTACGGGGACAGTTTAGGGTACAGGTTAGTCTACGACAATGGTTTAGGATGAGCGTACGTGTTAGGGCAACGGTTAGTGTTAGCGTACGAGTTAGGATTAGGGGACGGGTTAGGGTAAGGCTTCGGGTAAGTGTTAGGTTTAGGGGACGGGGACAGTTTAGGGTACAGGTTAGGGTACAATAACGGTTTAGGGTGAGCATACGTGATAGGGTATGGGTTAGTGATAGCGTACGGATTAGGATTAGGGGACGGGTTAGGGTAAGACTGCGGGTAAGGGATAGCGTTAGGGTTAAGGTTAGGGGACCGGGACGGGGATGCTTTAGGGTACAGGTTAGGGTACGACAAAGGTTTAGGGTGAGCGTTCATGTTAGGGTACGGGTTAGTCATATCCTACGGGTTAGAATTAGAGGACGAGTTAGGATAAAGCTTCGGGTAAGGGTTAGGGTTAAAGTTAGAGTTAGGGGACGGGGACGGGGAAGGGGACGGTTTAGGGTACAGGTTAGTGTACAACAACAGTTTAGGGTGAGCGTACATGTTAGGGTATGGGGTAGTGTTAGCGTACGGGTTAGGATTAGGGGACGGGTGAGGGTAAGGCTTCGGGTAAGGGTTAGGGTTAGGGTTAGGGTTAGGGTTAGGGTTAGGGGACGGGAACGGTTTAGGGTACATGTTAGGGTACGACAACGGTTTAGGTTGAGCGTACGTGTTAGGGTACGGGTTAGTGTTAGCGTACGGGTTAGGATAAGGGGACGGGTGAGGGTAAGGCTTCTGGTAAGGTTTAGGGTTAGGGTTAGGGTTAGGGGAAGGGGACGGGGACGGGGACACTTTAGGGTACAGGTTAGGTTACGACAATTGTTTAGGGTGAGCGTACGTGTTAGGGTACGGGTTAGTGTTAGCGTACGGGTTAGGATTAGGGGAGGGGTGAGGGTAAGGCTTCGGGTAAGGGTTAGGGTTAGGATTAGGGTTAGGGTTAGGGTTAGGGGACGGGGACGGATTAGGGTACAGGTTAGGGTAGGACAACGGTTTAGGGTGAGCGTACATGTTAGGGTCCGGGTTAGTGTTAGCGTACGGTTTAGGATTAGGGGACGGGTGAGGGTAAGGCTTCGGGTAAGGGTTAGGGTTAGGGTTAGGGTTAGGGTTAGGGTTAGGGGACGGGGACGGTTTAGGGTACAGGTTAGCGTAGGACAACGGTTTAGGGTGAGCGTACGTGTTAGGGTACGGGTTAGTGTTAGCGTACGGGTTAGGATTAGGGGACGGGTGAGGGTAAGGATTCGGGTAAGGGTTAGGGTTAGTGTTAGGGTTAGGGTTAGGGGACGGGGACGGAGACAGTTTAGGGTACAGGTTAGGGTACGACAACGGTTTACGGTGAGCGTACGTGTTAGGGTACGGGTTCGTGTTAGCGTACGGGTAAGTATTAGCGGACGGGTGAGGGTAAGGCTTCGGGTAAGGGTTAGGGTTAGGGTTAGGGTTAGTGTTAGGGTTAGGGGACAGGGGCGGTTTAGGGTACATGTTTGGGTACGACAACGGTTTAGGGTGAGCGTACGTGTTAGGGTACGCGTTAGTGTTAGCGTACGGGTTAGGATTAGGGGACGGGTGAGGGTAAGGCTTCGGGTAAGGGTTAGGGATAGGGTTAGCGTTAGGGTTAGGGTTAGGTTATGGGGAGGGTTTAGGGTACCGGTTAGTGTACGACAACAATTTAGGGTGAGCGTATGTGATAGCGTACGGGTTAGGATTGGTGACGGGTTAGGGTAAGGCTTCGGGTGAGGGTTAGGGTTAGGTTTAGGGTTACGGTTAGGGGACGGGGATGGTTTAGGGTACAGGTTAGGGTACGACAACAGTTTAGGGTGAGCGTACGTGTTAGGGCAAGGGTTAATTTTAGCGTGCGGGTTAGGATTAAGGGACGGGTTAGTGTAAAGCTTCGGGTAAGGGTTAGAGTTATGGTTAGGGTTAGTGTTAGGGGACGGGACGGTTTAGGGTACAGGTTAGGGTACGACATTGGTTAAGGGTGAGTGAACGTGTTAGGGTACGGATTAGTGTTAGCGTACGGGTTAGGATTAGGGGACGGGTTAGGGTAAGGCTTAAGGTAACGGTTAGGGTTAGGGTTAGGGGACGGGGACGGTCTAGGTTACAGTTTAGTGTACAACAATGGTTTAGGGTGAGCGTACGGGTTAGGGTACGGCGTAGTGTTAGCGTACGGTTTAGGATTATGGGACGTGTTAGGGTGAGGCTTCTGGTAAGGGTTAGGTTTAGGTTTAGGGTTAGGGTTAGGGGACGGGGAAGGTTTAGGGTACAGGTTAGGATATGACAATGCTTTAGGTTGAGCATACGTGTTAGGGTAGGGGTTAGTGTTAGCGTACGGGTTAGGGTTAGGGGACGGGTTAGTGTAAGGCTTCGGGTAACTGTTAGGGTTAGGGTTAGGTTTAGGGTTAGGGGACAGTGATGGTTTAGGGTACAGGTTAGTGTAGAACAATGGTTTAGTGTGAGCGTACGTGTTAGGTTATGGGTTAGTGTTATCGTACGGGTTAGGATTAGGGGACCAGTTAGGGTAAGGCTTTGGGTAAGTTTTAGGGTTAGGGTTAGGGTTAGGGTTAGGGTACCAGGACGGGGACGGTTTAAGGTACAGGTTAGGGGACGACAGCGGTTTAGGGTGATTGTACGTGTTAGGTAACGGGTTAGTGTTAGCGTACGGGTTAGGATTATTGGACGGCTTAGGGAAAGGCTTCGGGTAAGTGTTAGGGTTAGGTTTAGGGTTAGCGTTAGGGTTAGGGTTAGAGTTAGGGGATGGGGACGGTTTAGGGTACAGGTTAGGGTACGACAACGGTTTAGGGTGAGCGTACGTGTTACGACACGGGTTAGTGTTATCGTACGGGTTAGGATTGTGGACGGGTTAGGTTAAGGCTTCGGGTAAGGGTTAGGGTTAGGCTTAGGGTTAGGGGCCGGTTTAGTGTACAGGTTAGGGTACGACACCGGTTTAGGAGGAGCATACGTGTTAGGGTAACGTTTAGTGTTAGCGTACGGTTTAGGATTAGGGGACGGGTTAGGGTAAGGCTTCGGGTAAGTGTTAGGGTTAGGGTTAGGGTTAGTGTTAGGGGACGGGGACGGTTTAGGGTACAGGTTATTGTACGACAACGGTTTAGTGTGAGCGTACGTGTTAGGGCACGGGTTAGTGTTAGCGTACGGGTTAGGATTAGGGGGCGGGTAAGGGTAAGGCTTCGGGTAAGGTTTGGTTTAGGATTAGGGTTAGGGTTAGGGTTAGGGGACGGGGACGGTTTAGGGTACAGTTTAGGGTACGACAACGGTTTAGGGTGAGCGTACGTTTTAGGGTACGGTTTAGTGTTACCCTACAGGTTCGGATTTGGGGACGGGTTAGGTAAGGCTTTCGGTAAGGGTTAGGGATAGGGTTAGGGTTAGGGTTAGGTTTATGGTTAGGGGCCGGGGATGGTTTAGGGTACAGGTTAGGGTACGACAACAGTTTAGGGCGAGCGTACGTGTTAGGGTACTGGTTAGTGTTAGCGTACGAGTTAGGATTAGGGGACGGGTGAGGGTAAGGCTTCGGGTAAGGGTTAGGGTTAGGGTTAGGGTTAGGGTTAGGGTTAAGGTTAGGGTTAGGGGACGGGGACGGTTTATGGTACAGGTTAGGGTACGACAGCGGTTTAGTGTGAGCGTACGTGTTAGGGAACGGGTTAGTGTTAGCGTACGTGTTAGGATTAGGGGACGGGTGAGGGTAAGGCTTCAGGTAAAGGTTAGGGTTAGGGTTAGGGTTAGGGTTAGTGTTAGGGGACGGGGACGGTTTAGGGTACAGTTTAGGGTACGTCAACGGTTTAAGGTGAGCGTACGTGTTAGGGTACGGTTTAGTGTTAGCGTACGGGTTAGGATTAGGGGACGGGTGAGGGTAAGGCTTCGGGTAAGGGTTAGGGTTAGGGTTAGGGTTAGGGTTAGGGGATGGGGATGGGGACGGTTTAGGGTACAGGTTAGGGTACCACAAAGGTTTAGGGTGAGCGTACGTGTTAGGGTATGGGTTAGTGTTAGCGTAAGGTTTAGGATTTGGGGACGGGTGAGGGTAAGGCTTCGGGTAAGGGTTAGAGTTAGGGTTAGTGTTAGGGTTAGGGTTAGGGTTAGGGTTAGGGGACGGGGACGGTTTAGGGTACAGGTTAGGGTACGACAACGGTTTAGGGTGAGCGTACGTGTTAGGGTACGGTTTAGTGTTAGCGTACGGGTTAGGATTCTGGAACGGGTGAGGGTAAGGCTTCGGGTAAGGGTTAGGGTTAGGGTTAGGGTTAGGGGACGGGGACGGGGACGGGGACGGGGACGGGGAGGGTTTAGGGTACAGTTTAGGGTACGACAACGGTTTATGGTGATCGTACGTGTTAGGGTACGGGTTAGTGTTAGCGTACGGGTTAGGAATAGAGGTCGGGTGAGAGTAAGGCTTCGGGTAGGGATTAGGGTTAGGGTTAGGGTTAGGGTTAGGGGACGGGGACGGGGACGGCTTAGGGTACAGGTTAGGGTACGACAAAGGTTTACGGTGAGCGTACGTGTTAGAGTACGGGTTAGTGTTAGCGTACGGGTTAGGATTAGGGGACGGGTGAGGATAAGGCTTCGGGTAAGGGTTAGGGTTACGGTTAGGGTTAAAGGGCGGGGACAGGGACGGGGAAGGTTTAGGGTACAGGTTAGTGTACGACAACGGTTTAGGGTGAGCGTACGTGTTAGGGTATGGGTTAGTGTTAGCATACGGGTTAGGATTTGGGGAGGGGTGAGGGTAAGGCTTCGGGTAAGGGTTAGGGTTAGGGTTAGGGTTAGGTTTAGGGTAAGGGGACGGGGACGGGGACGGTTTAGGGTACAGGTTAGTGTACGACAACGGTTTAGGGTGAGCGTACGTGTTAGGGTACGGGTTAGTGTTAGCGTACGGGTTAGGATTAGGTGACGGGTGAGGGTAAGGCTTCGGGTAAGGGTTAGGGTTAGGGTTAGGGTTAGGGTTAGGGGACGGGGACTGGGACGGTTTAGGGAACAGGTTAGGGTACGACAACGGTTTAGGATGAGCGTACGTGTTAAGGTACGGGTTAGTGTTAGCGTACGGGTTAAGATTAGGGGACTGGTGAGGGTAAGGCTTTGGGTAATTATTAGGGTTAGGATTAGGGTTAGGGTTAGGGTTAGGGGACGGGGACGGTTTAGGGTACAGGTTAGGGTACGACACGGTTTAGGGTGAGCGTACGTGTTAGGGTACGGTTTAGTGTTAGCGTACGGGTTAGGATTAGGGGACGGGTGAGGGTAAGGCTTCGGGTAAGGGTTAGGGTTAGGGTTAGGGTTAGGGTTAGGGGACGGGGACGGGGATGTTTTAGGGTACAGGTTAGGGTACGACAAAGTTTTAGGTTGAGTGTACGTTTTAGGGTACGGGTTAATGTTAGCGTACGGGTAAGGATTATGGGACGGGTGAGGGTAAGGCTTCGGGTAAGGGTTAGGGTTAGTGTTAGGGTTAGGGTTAGTGTTAGGGTTAGGGGACGGGGACGGTTTAAGGTACAGTTTAGGGTACGACAACGGTTTAGGGTGAGCGTACGTGTTAGGGTACTGTTTAGTATTAGCGTACGGGTTAGGATTAGGGGACGGGTGAGCGTAAGGCTTCGGGTAAGGGTTAGGGTTAGGGTTAGGGTTAGGGTTAGGGGACAGGGACAGGGACGGTTTAGGGTAAAGGTTAGGGTACGACAACGGTTTAGGGTGAGCGTACGTGTTAGGGTACGGATTAGTGTTAGCGTACGGGTTAGGATTAGGTGAAGGGTGAGGGTAAGGCTTCGGGTAAGGTTTAGGTTTAGGGTTAGGGGACGGGGACGGGGACGGGGACGGGGACGGTTTAGGGTACAGGTTAGTGTACCACAACGGTTTAGGGTGAGCGTACGTGTTAGGGTACGGGTTAGTGTTAGCGTATGGGTTAGGATTAGGGGACGGGTGAGTGTAAGGCTTCGGATAAGTGTTATGGTTAGGGTTAGGGTTAGGTTTAGTGTTAGGTTTAGGGGATGGGGACGGTTTAGTGTACAGGTTAGGGTACGACAACGGTTTAGGGTGAGCGTACGTGTTAGGGTACAGTTTAGTGTTAGCGTACGGGTTAGGATTAGGGGACGGGTGAGGGTAAGGCTTTGGGTAAGTGTTATTGTTAGGGTTAAGGTTAGGTTTAGGGGATGGGGACGGGGACAGTTTAGGGTACAGGTTAGGGTATGACAACGGTTTAAGGTGAGCGTACATGTTAGGGTACGGGTTAGTGCTAGCGTACGGGTTAGGATTAGGGGACGTGTTAGGATAAGGCTTCCGTAAGGGTTAGGGTTAGGGTTAGGGTTAGGGTACGGGGACGGTTTAGGGTACAGGTTATGGTACGACAACGTTTTAGGGTGAGCGTACGTGTTAGGGTACAGATTAGTGTTAGCGTACGGGTTAGGATTAGGTGACGGGTGAGAGTAAGGCTTCGGGTAAGGGTTAGGGTTAGGGTTAGGTTTAGGGTTAGGGGACGGGGACGGGGACGGTTTAGGGTACGACAACGGTTTAGTGTGAGCGTACGTGTTAGGGCACGGGTTAGTGTTAGCGTACGGGTTAAGATTAGGGGGCGTGTAAGGGTAAGGCTTCGGGTAAGGGTTAGGTTTAGGATTAGGGTTAGGTTTAGGGTTAGGGGACGCGGACGGTTTAGGGTACAGTTTAGGGTACGACAACGGTTTAGGGTGAGCGGACGTTTTAGGGTACGGTTTAGTGTTAGCCTACGGGTTCGGATTTGGGGACGGGTTAGGTAAGGCTTTGGGTAAGGGTTAGGGATAGTGTTAGGGTTAGGGTTAGGTTTATGGTTAGGGGCCGGGGATGGTTTAGGGTACAGGTTAGGGTACGACAACGGTTTAGGGTGAGCGTACGTGTTAGGGTACGGGTTAGTGTTAGCGTACGGGTTAGGATTAGGGGACGGGTGAAGGTAAGGTTTCGGGTAAGGTTTAGGGTTAGGGTTAGGGTTAGGGGACGGGGACGGTGATGGGGACGCTTTAGGGTACAGGTTAGGTTACGACAACGGTTTAGGGTGAGTGTACGTGTTAGGGTACGGGTTAGTTTTAGCGTACGGGTTAGGATTAGGTGACGGGTGAGGGTAAGGCTTCGGGTAAGGCTTAGGGTTAGGGTTAGGGTTAGGGTTAGGGGATGGGGACTGGGACGGTTTAAGGAACAGGTTAGGGTACGACAACGGTTTAGGGTGAGCGTACGTGTTAAGGTACGGGTTAGTGTTAGCGTACGGGTTAAGATTAGGGGACTGGTGAGGGTAAGGCTTTGGGTAAGTATTAGGGTTAGGATTAGGGTTAGGGTTAAGGTTAGGGGACAGGGACGGTTTAGGGTACAGGTTAGGGTACGACACGGTTTAGGGTGAGCGTACGTGTTAGGGTACGGTTTAGTGTTAGCGTACGGGTTAGGATTAGGGGACGGGTGAGGGTAAGGCTTCGGGTAAGGGTTAGGGTTAGGGTTAGGGTTAGGGTTAGGGGACGGGGACGGGGATGGTTTAGGGTACAGGTTAGGGTACGACAAAGGTTTAGGTTGAGCGTACGTGTTAGGGTACGGGTTAGTGTTAGCGTACGGGTTAGGATTATGGGATGGGTGAGGGTAAGGCTTCGGGTAAGGGTTAGGGTTAGTGTTAGGGTTAGGGTTAGTGTTAGGGTTAGGGGACGGGGACGGTTTAAGGTACAGGTTAGGGTACGACAACGGTTTAGGGTGAGCCTACGTGTTAGGGTACGGTTTAGTATTAGCGTACGGGTTAGGATTAGGGGACGGGTGAGAGTAAGGCTTCGGGTAAGGGTTAGGGTTAGGGTTAGGGTTAGGGTTAGGGGACAGGGACAGGGACAGTTTAGGGTAAAGGTTAGGGTACGACAACGGTTTAGGGTGAGCGTACATGTTAGGGTACGGCTTAGTGTTAGCGTACGGTTAAAGATTAGGGGACGAGTTAGGGTAAAGCTTCGGGTAAGGGTTAGGGTGAGGGTTAGGGTTAGGGTACGGGGACGGTTTAGGGTACAGGTTAGGGTACGACAACGGTTTAGCGTTAGCGTACGTGTTAGGGTACGGATTAGTGTTAGCGTACGGGTTAGGATTAGGTGAAGGGTGAGGGTAAGGCTTCGGGTAAGGGTTAGGGTTAGGGTTAGGGGACGGGGACGGGGACGGGGACGGGGACGGTTTAGGGTACAGGTTAGTGTACGACAACGGTTTAGGGTGAGCGTACGTGTTAGGGTACGGGTTAGTGGTAGCGTACGGGTTAGGATTAGGGGACGGGTGAGCGTAAGGCTTCGGATAAGTGTTATGGTTAGGGTTAGGGTTAGGTTTAGGGTTAGGTTTAGGGGATGGGGACGGTTTAGGGTACAGGTTAGGGTACGCCAACGGTTTAGGGTGAGCGTACTTGTTAGGGTACAGTTTAGTGTTAGCGTACGGGTTAGGATTAGGGGACGTGTGAGGGTAAGGCTTTGGGTAAGGGTTAGGGTTAGGGTTAGTTTTAGGGTTAGGGGACGGGGACGGGGACGGTTTAGGGTACAGGTTAGGGTACGACAACGGTTTAGTGTGAGCGTACGTGTTAGGGCATGGTTTAGTGTTAGCGTACGGGTTAAGATTATGGGGCGTGTAAGGGTAAGGCTTCGGGTAAGGGTTAGGTTTAGGATTAGGGTTAGGTTTAGGGTTAGGGGACGCAGACGGTTTAGGGTACAGTTTAGGGTACGACAACGGTTTAGGTTGAGCGTACGTTTTAAGGTACGGTTTAGTGTTAGCCTACGGGTTCGGATTTGGGGACGGGTTAGGTAAGGCTTTGGGTAAGGGTTAGGGTTAGGGTTAGGGTTAGGGTTAGGTTTATGGTTAGGGGCCGGGGATGGTTTAGTGTACAGGTTAGGGTACGACAACGGTTTAGGGTGAGCGTACGTGTTAGGGTACGGATTAGTGTTAGGGTACGGGTTAGGATTAGGGGACGGGTTAGGGTAAGGCTTCCGGTAAGGCTTAGGGTTAGGGTTAGGGTTAGGGTTAGGGGACGGGGATGGTTTAGTGTACAGGTTAGCGTACAACAAAGCTTCAGGGTGAGCGTACGTGTTAGGGCAGGGATTAGTGTTAGCGTACGGATTAGGTTTAGTAGACGAGTTAGTGTAAGGCTTCGGGTAAGGGTTAGGGTTACGGTTAGGGTTAGGGTTAGGGTTAGGGTTAGGGGACGGGGACGGTTTAGGGTACAGCTTAGGGTACGACAACGGTTTAGGGTGAGCGTACGTGTTAGGGTACCGGTTAGTGTTAGCGTACGGGTTAGGATTTTGGGACGAGTTAGGGTAAGGCTTTGGGTAAGGGTTAGGGTTAGGCTTAGGGTTAGGGGACGGGGACGGGGACGGTTTAGCATACAGTTTAGGGTATGGCAAAGTTTTAGGGTTAGTGTACGTGTTAGGGTATGGTTTAGTGTTAGCGTACGGTTTAGGATTAGGGACGGTTTAGGGTAAGGCTTCGGGTTAGAGTTAGGGTTACGGTTAGGGTTAGGGTTAGGGTTAGGGGACGAGGACGGTTTAGGGTACAGATTAGGGTAAGACAACGGTTTAGTGTGAGCGTACGTGTTAGGGTACGGGTTAGAGTTAGCGTTCGGGTTGGGATTAGGGGATGGGTTAGGGTAAGGCTTCGGGTAAGGTTTAGGGTTAGGGTTAGGGTTAGAGTTAGGTTTAGGGACGGGGACGGTTTAGGGTACAGGTTAGAGTACGACAACGGTTTAGGGTGAGCTTACGTGTTAGGGTACGTGTTAGTGTTAGCATACGGATTAGGATTAGGGGACGGGTTAGGGTAAGGCTTCGGGTAAGGATTAGGGTTAGGGTTAGGGTTAGGGTTAGGGGACGGGGACGGTATAGGGTACAGGTTAGTGTACGACAACAGTTTAGTGTGAGCGTACGTGTTAGGGTATGGGTTAGTGTTAGCATACGGGTTAGGATTAGGGGACGTGTTAGGGTAAGGCTTCGGGTTATGGGTAGGGTTAAGGTTACGGTTAGGGGACGGGGACGGGGACGTTTTAGGGTACAGGTTAGGGTACATCAATTGTTTAGGGTGAGCGTATGTGTTAGGGTCCGTGTTAGTTTTAGCGTACGTTTTAGAATTAGGGGACGGGATAGGGTAAGGTTTCGCGCAATGTTTAGTGTTAGGGTTACGGTTAGGGTTAGGGTTAGGGGACGAGGAGGGTTTAGGGTACAGGTTAGGGTACGCAACGGTTTAGGGTGAGCGAACGTGTTAGGGTACGGTTTAGTGTTAGCGTACGGGTTCGGATTAGGGGACGGGTTAGGTAAGGCTTTGGGTAAGGGTTAGGGATAGGGTTAGGGTTAGGGTTAGGTTTATGGTTAGGGTTAGGGTTAGGCTTAGGGGATGGGGACGGTTTAGGGTACAGGTTAATATACAACAACGGTTTAGTGTGAGCGTACGTGTGAGGGTATGGGTTAGTTTTAGCGTACGGGTTAGGATTAAGGGACGTGTTAGGTTAAGGCTTCCGGTAAGGGGTAGGGTTAGGGTTAGGGTTAGGTTTAGGGATAGGGGATGGGGACGGTTTAGGGTACAGCTTAGGGTACGACAACGGTTTAGGGTGAGCGTACGTGTTAGGGCACGGGTTAGTGTTAGCGTACAGGTTAGAATTGGGGACGGGTTAGGGTAAGGCTTCTGGTTAGGGTTAGGGTTAGGGTTAGGGTTAGCGTTAGGGGACGGTGACGGTTTAGTGTTCAGGTTAGGGTATGACAACGGTTTAGCGTGAGCGTACGTGTTAGGGTACGGTTTAGTGTTAGCGTACGGGTTAGGATTAGGGGACGGGTGAGGGTAAGGCTTCGGGTAAGGCTTAGGGTTAGGGTTAGGGTTAGGGTTAGGGGACGGGGATGGTTTAGTGTACAGGTTAGCGTACAACAAAGCTTCAGGGTGAGCGTACGTGTTAGGGCAGGGATTAGTGTTAGCGTACGGAATAGGTTTAGTAGACGAGTTAGTGTAAGGCTTCGGGTATGGGTTAGGGTTACGGTTAGGGTTAGGGTTAGGGTTAGGGTTAGGGGACGGGGACGGTTTAGGGTACAGGTTAGGGTACGACAACGATTTAGGGTGAGCGTACGTGTTAGGGTACGGGTTAGTTTTAGCGTATGGGTTAGGATTAGGTGACGGGTGAGGGTAAGGCTTCGGGTAAGGCTTAGGGTTAGGGTTAGGGTTAGGGTTAGGGGACGGGGACTGGGACGGTTTAGGGAACAGGTTAGGGTACGACAACGGTTTAGGGTGAGCGTACGTGTTAAGGTACGGGTTAGTGTTAGCGTACGGGTTAAAATTAGGGGACTGGTGAGGGTAAGGCTTTGGGTAAGTATTAGGGTTAGGATTAGGGTTAGGGTTAAGGTTAGGGGACAGGGACGGTTTAGGGTACAGGTTAGGGTACGACACGGTTTAGGGTGAGCGTACGTGTTAGGGTACGGTTTAGTGTTAGCGTACGGGTTAGGATTAGGGGACGGGTGAGGGTAAGGCTTCGGGTAAGGGTTAGGGTTAGGGTTAGGGTTAGGGTTAGGGGACGGGGACGGGGATGGTTTAGGGTACAGGTTAGGGTACGACAAAGGTTTAGGTTGAGCGTACGTGTTAGGGTACGGGTTAGTGTTAGCGTACGGGTTAGGATTATGGGACGGGTGAGGGTAAGGCTTCGGGTAAGGGTTAGGGTTAGTGTTAGGGTTAGGGTTAGTGTTAGGGTTAGGGGACGGGGACGGTTTAAGGTACAGGTTAGGGTACGACAACGGTTTAGGGTGAGCGTACGTGTTAGGGTACGGTTTAGTATTAGCGTATGGGTTAGGATTAGGGGACGGGTGAGAGTAAGGCTTCGGGTAAGGGTTAGGGTTAGGGTTAGGGTTAGGGTTAGGGGACGGGGACGGTTTAGTGTACAGGTTAGCGTACAACAAAGCTTCAGGGTGAGCTTACGTGTTAGGGCAGGGTTTAGTGTTAGCGTACGGATTAGGTTTAGTAGACGAGTTAGTGTAAGGCTTCGGGTATGGGTTAGGGTTACGGTTAGGGTTAGGGTTAGGGTTAGGGTTAGGGGACGGGGACGGTTTAGGGTACAGCTTAGGGTACGACAACGGTTTAGGGTGAGCGTACGTGTTAGGGTACCGGTTAGTGTTAGCGTACGGGTTAGGATTATGGGACGAGTTAGGGTAAGGCTTTGGGTAAGGGTTAGGGTTAGGCTTAGGGTTAGGGGACGGGGACGGGGACAGTTTAGCATACAGTTTAGGGTATGGCAAAGTTTTAGGGTTAGTGTACGTGTTAGGGTATGGTTTAGTGTTAGCGTACGGTTTAGGATTAGGGACGGTTTAGGGTAAGGCTTCGGGTTAGAGTTAGGGTTACGGTTAGGGTTAGGGTTAGGGTTAGGGGACGAGGACGGTTTAGGGTACAGATTAGGGTAAGACAACGGTTTAGTGTGAGCGTACGTGTTAGGGTACGGGTTAGAGTTAGCGTTCGGGTTGGGATTAGGGGATGGGTTAGGGTAAGGCTTCGGGTAAGGTTTAGGGTTAGGGTTAGGGTTAGAGTTAGGTTTAGGGACGGGGACGGTTTAGGGTACAGGTTAGAGTACGACAACGGTTTAGGGTGAGCTTACGTGTTAGGGTACGTGTTAGTGTTAGCATACGGATTAGGATTAGGGGACGGGTTAGGGTAAGGCTTCGGGTAAGGATTAGGGTTAGGGTTAGGGTTAGGGTTAGGGGACGGGGACGGTATAGGGTACAGGTTAGTGTACGACAACAGTTTAGTGTATGCGTACGTGTTAGGGTACGGGTTAGTGTTAGCATACGGGTTAGGATTAGGGGACGTGTTAGGGTAAGGCTTCGGGTTATGGGTAGGGTTAGGGTTAGGGTTAGGGTTAGGGGACGGGGACGTTTTAGGGTACAGGTTAGGGTACATCAATTGTTTAGGGTGAGCGTATGTGTTAGGGTCCGTGTTAGTTTTAGCGTACGTTTTAGAATTAGGGGACGGGATAGGGTAAGGTTTCGCGCAATGTTTAGTGTTAGGGTTACGGTTAGGGTTAGGGTTAGGGGACGAGGAGGGTTTAGGGTACAGGTTAGGGTACGCAATGGTTTAGGGTGAGCGAACGTGTTAGGGTATGGTTTAGTGTTAGCGTACGGGTTCGGATTAGGGGACGGGTTAGGTAAGGCTTTGGGTAAGGGTTAGGGATAGGGTTAGGGTTAGGGTTAGGTTTATGGTTAGGGTTAGGGTTAGGCTTAGGGGATGGGGACGGTTTAGGGTACAGGTTAATATACAACAACGGTTTAGTGTGAGCGTACGTGTGAGGGTATGGGTTAGTTTTAGCGTACGGGTTAGGATTAAGGGATGTGTTAGGTTAAGGCTTCCGGTAAGGGGTAGGGTTAGGGTTAGGGTTAGGTTTAGGGATAGGGGATGGGGACGGTTTAGGGTACAGCTTAGGGTACGACAACGGTTTAGGGTGAGCGTACGTGTTAGGGCACGGGTTAGTGTTAGCGTACAGGTTAGAATTGGGGACGGGTTAGGGTAAGGCTTCTGGTTAGGGTTAGGGTTAGGGTTAGGGTTAGCGTTAGGGGACGGTAACGGTTTAGTGTACAGGTTAGGGTACGACAACGGTTTAGCGTGAGCGTACGTGTTAGTGCATGGGTTAGTGTTAGCGTACGGGTTAGGATTAGTGGACGCGTTAGGGTAAGGCTTCGGGTAAGGGGTAGGGTTAGGGTTAGGGTTAGGGGACGGGGACGGGGACAGTTTAGTGTACAGTTTAGGGTATGACAACGTTTTAGGGTGAGTGTACATGTTAGGGTACAGGTTAGTGTTAGCGTACGGGTTAGTATTAGTGGACGGGTTAGTGTAAGGCTTCGGGTAAATGTTAGGTTTAGGGTTAGGGTTAGGGTTAGAGTTAGGGGACGGGGACGGTTTAGGGTACAGGTTAGGGCACGAGAACGGTTTACGGTGAGCGTACGTGTTAGGGTACAGGTTAGTGTTAGCGTACGGGTTAGGATTAGGGGACGGTTTAGTGTAAGGCTTCGGGTAAGGGTTAGGGATAGGGTTAGGGTTAGGGTAATGGTTAGGGGACGGGGACGGTTTAGGGTACAGGTTAGTGTACGACAACAGTTTAGAGTGAGCATACGTGATAGCGTAAGGTTTAGGATTGGTGACGGGTTTAGGTAAGGCTTCGGGTGAGGGTTAGGGTTAGGGTTAGGGTTTGGGTTAGGGTTGGGGACGGGTATGGTTTAGGTTACAGGTTAGGGTACAAAAACATTTTAGGGTAAGCGTACGTGTTAGGGCATGGGTTAGTGTTAGCGTACGGGTTAGGATTAGGGGACGGTTTAGGGTAAGGCTTTGGGTAAGGGTTATGGTTAGGGTTAGGGTTAGGGTTAGGTTTAGAGGACGGGGACCGGGACGTTTTAGTGTACAAGTCAGGGTACGACAACGGTTTAGGGTGATCATACGTGTTAGGGTACGGGTTAGTGTTAGCGTATGGGTTAGGATTAGGGGACGGGGTAGGGTAAGGCTCCGGGTAAGGGTTAGGTTTACGATTAGGGTTAGGGGACGAGGACAGTTTAGGGTACAGTTTAGGGTACGACAACGTTTTAGGGTGAGCGTACGTGTTAGGGTACGGGTTAGTGTTAGCGTACGGATTAGGATTAGGTGACGGTTAGGGTAAGGCTTCGGGTAAGGCATAGGTTTAGGGTTAGGGTTAGGGGACGGGGACGGGGACGGTTTCGGGTACAGGTTAGTGTAAGACAACAGTTTAGGGTGAGCGTACGTGATAGCGTACGGGTTAGGATTGGTGACGTGTTAGGGTAAGGCTTCGGGTGAGGGTTATTGTTAGGGGACGGGGATGGTTTAGGGTACAGGTTAGGGTAAGACAACGGTTTAGGGTGAGCGTACGTGTTTGGGCACGGGTTAGTGTTAGCGTACGGGTTAGGATTAGGGGACGTGTTAGGGTAAGGTTTCGGGTAAGGGTTAGGGTTAGGGTTCGGGTTAGGGTTAGGGGACGGGGACGGTTTAGGGTACAGGTTAGGTTACGACAACGGTTTAGGGGTGAGCGTACGTGTTAGGGCATGGGTTAGTGTTAGCGTACTGGTTAGGATTAGGAGACGGGTTAGAGTAAGGGTTCGGGTAAGGGTTAGGGTTAGGGGACGGGGACGGGGACGGGGACGGGGACGGTTTCGGGTACAGGTTAGGGTACGACAACGGTTTAGGGTGAGCGTACGTGTTAGGGCACGGGTTAGTGTTAGCGTAAGGGTTAGGATTGGGGCGGGTTAGGTTAAGGCTTCGAGTAAGGGTTAGAGTTAGGGTTAGGGTTAGGGTTAGGTTTAGGGTTAGGGTTAGGGGACGGTTTAGTGTACAGGTTAGGGTACGACAACGGTTTAGGATGAGCATACGTGTTAGGGTACCGGTTAGTGTTAGCGTACGGGTTAGGATTAGAAGACGGGTTAGGGTAAGGCTTCGGGTAAGGGTTAGGGTTAGGGTTAGGGTTAGGATTAGGGGACGGGGATGGTTTAGGGTTCAGGTGAGCATACGACAACGGTTTAGGGTGAGCGTATATGTTAGGGTACGTGTTAGTGTTAGCGTACGGTTTAGTAAAAGGGGACGGGTTAGTGTAAGGCTTCGGGTAAGGGTTAGAGTTAGGGTAAGGGGACGGGGATGGTTTAGGGTACAGATTAGTGTACGAGAATGCTTTAGGGTCAGCGTACGTGTTAGGGTACGGGTTAGAGTTCGCGTACGGGTTAGGATTAGGGGACGGGTTAGTGGAAGGCTTCGGGTAAGGTTTAGGGTTAGGGTTAGGGTTAGGGTTAGGGTCAGGGGACGGAGACTGTTTAGGGTACAGGTTCGGGTACGACCACGGTTTAGGGTGAGCATACTGGTTAGGGTACGGGTTACTGTTAGCGTACGGGTTAGGATTAGGGGCGGGTTAGAATAAGGCTTCGAGTAAGGGTGAGGCTTAGGGTTAGGTTTAGGGTTAGGGGACGGGGACGGGGACGGTTTAGGATACAGGTTAGTGTACGACAACGATTTAGGGTGAGCGTACGTGTTAGGGTACGGGTTAGTGTTAGCGTACGGTTTAGGATTATGGGACGGGTTAGGGTAAGGCTTTGAGTAAGTGTTAGGGTTAGGGTTAGGGTTAGGGATAGGGGACGGGGACAGTTTAGGGTACAGGTTAGGGTACGACAATGGTTTAGTGTGAGCGTACGTGTTAGGGTACGGGTTAGTGTTAGCGTACGGGTTAGGATTAGGGTACGTGATAGGGTAAGGCTTCAGGTAAGGGTTAGGGTTAGGGTTAGGGTTAGGGTTAGGGTTAGGGGACGGGACGGTTTAAGGTACAGGTTAGAGTACGTCAACGGTTTAGGGTGAGCGTACGTGTTAGGGTATGGGTTCGTGTAACCGTATCGGATAGGATTATGGGACGGGTTAGAGTAAGGCTTCGGGTAAGGGTTAGGGTTAGGGTTAGGGTAAGGTTTAGGGTATGGGAATGGTTTAAGGTACAGGTTAGTGTACGAGAACAGTTTAGTGTGAGCGTACATGTTAGCGCAAGGGTTATTTTTAGCGTATGGTTTAGGATTAGGGGACGGGTTTGCGTAAGGCTTCGGGTAAGGGTTAGGTTTAGGGTTAGGTTTAGGGTTAGGGTTAGGGGACGGGGACGGTTTAGGGTACATGTTAAGTTATGACAATGGTTTAGGGTGAGCGTACATGTTAGGGTACGGGTTAGTGTTAGCGTACGGCTTAGGATTAGGAGAGGGGTTAGGGTAAGGCTTCGGGTAAGGGTTAGGGGACGGGGACAATTTAGGGTACAGGTTAGGGTATGATAACGGTTTAGATTGAGCGTACGTGTTAGGGTACATGTTAGTGTTAGCGTACGGATTAGGATTAGGGGACGGGTTAGGGTAAGATTTGGGTTAAGGGATAGGGTTAGGGTTAGGGTTAGGGGACCGGGACGGGGATGGTTTAGGGTACATGTTAGGGTACGACAAAAGTTTAGGGTGAGCGCACATGTTAGGGTATGGGTTAGTGATAGACTACGGGTTAGGATTAGGGGACGGGTTAGGATAAGGCTTCGGGTAAGGGTTAGGGTTAAAGTTAGGGTTAGAGGACGGGGATGGGGAAGGGGACAGTTTAGGGTAAAGGTTACTGTACAACAACAGTTTAGGTTGAGCGTACGTGTTAGGGCACGGGATAGTGTTAGCGTACGGGTTAGGATTGGGGACGGGTTAGCGTAAGGTTCGGGTAAGGGTTAGGGTTAGGGTTAGGGTTAGGGTTAGTGTTAGGGGACGGGGACGGTCTAGGGTACAGGTTAGTGTACGACAACGGTTTATGGTGAGCCTACGTGTTAGGGTAAGTATTAGTGTTAGGGTACGGGTTAGGATTAGGGGACGGGTTAGGGTAAGGCTTCGGGTAAGGTTTAGGGTTAGGGTTATGGTTAGGGTTAGGGTACGGGGACAGTTTAGGGTACAGGTTAGGCTACGACAACACTTTAGGATGAGCGTACGTGTTAGGGCAACGGTTAGTGTTAGCGTATGAGTTAGGATTAGGGGACGGGTTAGGGTAAGGCTTCGGGTAAGTGTTAGGGTTAGGGGACGGGGACAGTTTAGGGTACAGGTTAGGGTACAATAACGGTTTAGGGTGAGCATACGTGATAGGGTATGGGTTAGTGTTAGCATACGGGTTAGGATTAGGGGACGTGTTAGGGTAAGGCTTCGGGTTATGGGTAGGGTTAGGGTTAGGGTTAGGGTTAGGGGACGGGGACGTTTTAGGGTACAGGTTAGGGTACATCAATTGTTTAGGGTGAGCGTATATGTTAGGGTCCGTGTTAGTTTTAGCGTACGTTTTAGAATTAGGGGACGGGATAGGGTAAGGTTTCGCGCAATGTTTAGTGTTAGGGTTACGGTTAGGGTTAGGGTTAGGGGACGAGGAGGGTTTAGGGTACAGGTTAGGGTACGCAACGGTTTAGGGTGAGCGAACGTGTTAGGGTACGGTTTAGTGTTAGCGTACGGGTTCGGATTAGGTGACGGGTTAGGTAAGGCTTTGGGTAAGGGTTAGGGATAGGGTTAGGGTTAGGGTTAGGTTTATGGTTAGGGTTAGGGTTAGGCTTAGGGGATGGGGACGGTTTAGGGTACAGGTTAATATACAACAACGGTTTAGTGTGAGCGTACGTGTGAGGGTATGGGTTAGTTTTAGCGTACGGGTTAGGATTAAGGGACGTGTTAGGTTAAGGCTTCCGGTAAGGGGTAGGGTTAGGGTTAGGGTTAGGTTTAGGGATAGGGGTTGGGGACGGTTTAGGGTACAGCTTAGGGTACGACAACGGTTTAGGGTGAGCGTACGTGTTAGGGCACGGGTTAGTGTTAGCGTACAGGTTAGAATTGGGGACGGGTTAGGGTAAGGCTTCTGGTTAGGGTTAGGGTTAGGGTTAGGGTTAGCGTTAGGGGACGGTGACGGTTTAGTGTTCAGGTTAGGGTACGACAACGGTTTAGCGTGAGCGTACGTGTTAGGGTACGGTTTAGTGTTAGCGTACGGGTTAGGATTAGGGGACGGGTGAGGGTAAGGCTTCGGGTAAGGCTTAGGGTTAGGGTTAGGGTTAGGGTTAGGGGACGGGGATGGTTTAGTGTACAGGTTAGCGTACAACAAAGCTTCAGGGTGAGCGTACGTGTTAGGGCAGGGATTAGTGTTAGCGTACGGATTAGGTTTAGTAGACGAGTTAGTGTAAGGCTTCGGGTATGGGTTAGGGTTACGGTTAGGGTTAGGGTTAGGGTTAGGGTTAGGGGACGGGGACGGTTTAGGGTACAGGTTAGGGTACGACAACGATTTAGGGTGAGCGTACGTGTTAGGGTACGGGTTAGTTTTAGCGTATGGGTTAGGATTAGGTGACGGGTGAGGGTAAGGCTTCGGGTAAGGCTTAGGGTTAGGGTTAGGGTTAGGGTTAGGGGACGGGGACTGGGACGGTTTAGGGAACAGGTTAGGGTACGACAACGGTTTAGGGTGAGCGTACGTGTTAAGGTACGGGTTAGTGTTAGCGTACGGGTTAAAATTAGGGGACTGGTGAAGGTAAGGCTTTGGGTAAGTATTAGGGTTAGGATTAGGGTTAGGGTTAAGGTTAGGGGACGGGGACGGTTTAGGGTACAGGTTAGGGTACGACACGGTTTAGGGTGAGCGTACGTGTTAGGGTACGGTTTAGTGTTAGCGTACGGGTTAGGATTAGGGGACGGGTGAGGGTAAGGCTTCGGGTAAGGGTTAGGGTTAGGGTTAGGGTTAGGGTTAGGGGACGGGGACGGGGATGGTTTAGGGTACAGGTTAGGGTACGACAAAGGTTTAGGTTGAGCGTACGTGTTAGGGTACGGGTTAGTGTTAGCGTACGGGTTAGGATTATGGGACGGGTGAGGGTAAGGCTTCGGGTAAGGGTTAGGGTTAGTGTTAGGGTTAGGGTTAGTGTTAGGGTTAGGGGACGGGGACGGTTTAAGGTACAGGTTAGGGTACGACAACGGTTTAGGGTGAGCGTACGTGTTAGGGTACGGTTTAGTATTAGCGTATGGGTTAGGATTAGGGGACGGGTGAGAGTAAGGCTTCGGGTAAGGGTTAGGGTTAGGGTTAGGGTTAGGGTTAGGGGACGGGGACGGTTTAGTGTACAGGTTAGCGTACAACAAAGCTTCAGGGTGAGCTTACGTGTTAGGGCAGGGATTAGTGTTAGCGTACGGATTAGGTTTAGTAGACGAGTTAGTGTAAGGCTTCGGGTATGGGTTAGGGTTACGGTTAGGGTTAGGGTTAGGGTTAGGGTTAGGGGACGGGGACGGTTTAGGGTACAGCTTAGGGTACGACAACGGTTTAGGGTGAGCGTACGTGTTAGGGTACCGGTTAGTGTTAGCGTACGGGTTAGGATTATGGGACGAGTTAGGGTAAGGCTTTGGGTAAGGGTTAGGGTTAGGCTTAGGGTTAGGGGACGGGGACGGGGACGGTTTAGCATACAGTTTAGGGTATGGCAAAGTTTTAGGGTTAGTGTACGTGTTAGGGTATGGTTTAGTGTTAGCGTACGGTTTAGGATTAGGGACGGTTTAGGGTAAGGCTTCGGGTTAGAGTTAGGGTTACGGTTAGGGTTAGGGTTAGGGTTAGGGGACGAGGACGGTTTAGGGTACAGATTAGGGTAAGACAACGGTTTAGTGTGAGCGTACGTGTTAGGGTACGGGTTAGAGTTAGCGTTCGGGTTGGGATTAGGGGATGGGTTAGGGTAAGGCTTCGGGTAAGGTTTAGGGTTAGGGTTAGGGTTAGAGTTAGGTTTAGGGACGGGGACGGTTTAGGGTACAGGTTAGAGTACGACAACGGTTTAGGGTGAGCTTATGTGTTAGGGTACGTGTTAGTGTTAGCATACGGATTAGGATTAGGGGACGGGTTAGGGTAAGGCTTCGGGTAAGGATTAGGGTTAGGGTTAGGGTTAGGGTTAGGGGACGGGGATGGTATAGGGTACAGGTTAGTGTACGACAACACTTTAGTGTATGCGTACGTGTTAGGGTACGGGTTAGTGTTAGCATACGGGTTAGGATTAGGGGACGTGTTAGGGTAAGGCTTCGGGTTATGGGTAGGGTTAGGGTTAGGGTTAGGGTTAGGGGACGGGGACGTTTTAGGGTACAGGTTAGGGTACATCAATTGTTTAGGGTGAGCGTATGTGTTAGGGTCCGTGTTAGTTTTAGCGTACGTTTTAGAATTAGGGGACGGGATAGGGTAAGGTTTCGCGCAATGTTTAGTGTTAGGGTTACGGTTAGGGTTAGGGTTAGGGGACGAGGAGGGTTTAGGGTACAGGTTAGGGTACGCAATGGTTTAGGGTGAGCGAACGTGTTAGGGTACGGTTTAGTGTTAGCGTACGGGTTCGGATTAGGGGACGGGTTAGGTAAGGCTTTGGGTAAGGGTTAGGGATAGGGTTAGGGTTAGGGTTAGGTTTATGGTTAGGGTTAGGGTTAGGCTTAGGGGATGGGGACGGTTTAGGGTACAGGTTAATATACAACAACGGTTTAGTGTGAGCGTACGTGTGAGGGTATGGGTTAGTTTTAGCGTACGGGTTAGGATTAAGGGACGTGTTAGGTTAAGGCTTCCGGTAAGGGGTAGGGTTAGGGTTAGGGTTAGGTTTAGGGATAGGGGATGGGGACGGTTTAGGGTACAGCTTAGGGTACGACAACGGTTTAGGGTGAGCGTACGTGTTAGGGCACGGGTTAGTGTTAGCGTACAGGTTAGAATTGGGGACGGGTTAGGGTAAGGCTTCTGGTTAGGGTTAGGGTTAGGGTTAGGGTTAGCGTTAGGGGACGGTAACGGTTTAGTGTACAGGTTAGGGTACGACAACGGTTTAGCGTGAGCGTACGTGTTAGTGCATGGGTTAGTGTTAGCGTACGGGTTAGGATTAGTGGACGCGTTAGGGTAAGGCTTCGGGTAAGGGGTAGGGTTAGGGTTAGGGGACGGGGACGGGGACAGTTTAGGGTACAGTTTAGGGTATGACAACGTTTTAGGGTGAGTGTACATGTTAGGGTACAGGTTAGTGTTAGCGTACGGGTTAGTATTAGTGGACGGGTTAGTGTAAGGCTTCGGGTAAATGTTAGGTTTAGGGTTAGGGTTAGGGTTAGAGTTAGGGGACGGGGACGGTTTAGGGTACAGGTTAGGGCACGAGAACGGTTTACGGTGAGCGTACGTGTTAGGGTACAGGTTAGTGTTAGCGTACGGGTTAGGATTAGGGGACGGTTTAGTGTAAGGCTTCGGGTAAGGGTTAGGGATAGGGTTAGGGTTAGGGTAATGGTTAGGGGACGGGGACGGTTTAGGGTACAGGTTAGTGTACGACAACAGTTTAGAGTGAGCATACGTGATAGCGTAAGGTTTAGGATTGGTGACGGGTTTAGGTAAGGCTTCGGGTGAGGGTTAGGGTTAGGGTTAGGGTTTGGGTTAGGGTTGGGGACGGGTATGGTTTAGGTTACAGGTTAGGGTACAAAAACATTTTAGGGTAAGCGTACGTGTTAGGGCATGGGTTAGTGTTAGCGTACGGGTTAGGATTAGGGGACGGTTTAGGGTAAGGCTTTGGGTAAGGGTTATGGTTAGGGTTAGGGTTAGGGTTAGGTTTAGAGGACGGGGACCGGGACGTTTTAGTGTACAAGTCAGGGTACGACAACGGTTTAGGGTGATCATACGTGTTAGGGTACGGGTTAGTGTTAGCGTATGGGTTAGGATTAGGGGACGGGGTAGGGTAAGGCTCCGGGTAAGGGTTAGGTTTACGATTAGGGTTAGGGGACGAGGACAGTTTAGGGTACAGTTTAGGGTACGACAACGTTTTAGGGTGAGCGTACGTGTTAGGGTACGGGTTAGTGTTAGCCTACGGATTAGGATTAGGTGACGGTTAGGGTAAGGCTTCGGGTAAGGGATAGGTTTAGGGTTAGGGTTAGGGGACGGGGACGGGGACGGTTTCGGGTACAGGTTAGTGTAAGACAACAGTTTAGGGTGAGCGTACGTGATAGCGTACGGGTTAGGATTGGTGACGTGTTAGGGTAAGGCTTCGGGTGAGGGTTATTGTTAGGGGACGGGGATGGTTTAGGGTACAGGTTAGGGTAAGACAACGGTTTAGGGTGAGCGTACGTGTTTGGGCACGGGTTAGTGTTAGCGTACGGGTTAGGATTAGGGGACGTGTTAGGGTAAGGTTTCGGGTAAGGGTTAGGGTTAGGGTTCGGGTTAGGGTTAGGGGACGGGGACGGTTTAGGGTACAGGTTAGGTTACGACAACGGTTTAGGGGTGAGCGTACGTGTTAGGGCATGGGTTAGTGTTAGCGTACGGGTTAGGATTAGGAGACGGGTTAGAGTAAGGGTTCGGGTAAGGGTTAGGGTTAGGGTTAGGGGACGGGGACGGGGACGGTGACGGTTTCAGGTACAGGTTAGGGTACGACAACGGTTTAGGGTGAGCGTACGTGTTAGGGCACGGGTTAGTGTTAGCGTAAGGGTTAGGATTGGGGCGGGTTAGGTTAAGGCTTCGAGTAAGGGTTAGAGTTAGGGTTAGGGTTAGGGTTAGGTTTAGGGTTAGGGTTAGGGGACGGTTTAGTGTACAGGTTAGGGTACGACAACGGTTTAGGATGAGCATACGTGTTAGGGTACCGGTTAGTGTTAGCGTACGGGTTAGGATTAGAAGACGGGTTAGGGTAAGGCTTCGGGTAAGGGTTAGGGTTAGGGTTAGGGTTAGGATTAGGGGACGGGGATGGTTTAGGGTTCAGGTGAGCATACGACAACGGTTTAGGGTGAGCGTACATGTTAGGGTACGTGTTAGTGTTAGCGTACGGTTTAGTAAAAGGGGACGGGTTAGTGTAAGGCTTCGGGTAAGGGTTAGAGTTAGGGTAAGGGGACGGGGATGGTTTAGGGTACAGATTAGTGTACGAGAATGCTTTAGGGTCAGCGTACGTGTTAGGGTACGGGTTAGAGTTCGCGTACGGGTTAGGATTAGGGGACAGGTTAGTGGAAGGCTTCGGGTAAGGTTTAGGGTTAGGGTTAGGGTTAGGGTTAGGGTCAGGGGACGGAGACTGTTTAGGGTACAGGTTCGGGTACGACCACGGTTTAGGGTGAGCATACTGGTTAGGGTACGGGTTACTGTTAGCGTACGGGTTAGGATTAGGGGCGGGTTAGAATAAGGCTTCGAGTAAGGGTGAGGCTTAGGGTTAGGTTTAGGGTTAGGGGACGGGGATGGGGACGGTTTAGGATACAGGTTAGTGTACGACAACGATTTAGGGTGAGCGTACGTGTTAGGGTACGGGTTAGTGTTAGCGTACGGTTTAGGATTATGGGACGGGTTAGGGTAAGGCTTTGAGTAAGTGTTAGGGTTAGGGTTAGGGTTAGGGATAGGGGACGGGGACAGTTTAGGGTAAAGGTTAGGGTACGACAACGGTTTAGTGTGAGCGTACGTGTTAGGGTACGGGTTAGTGTTAGCGTACGGGTTAGGATTAGGGTACGTGATAGGGTAAGGCTTCAGGTAAGGGTTAGGGTTAGGGTTAGGGTTAGGGTTAGGGTTAGGGGACGGGACGGTTTAAGGTACAGGTTAGAGTACGTCAACGGTTTAGGGTGAGCGTACGTGTTAGGGTATGGGTTCGTGTAACCGTATCGGATAGGATTATGGGACGGGTTAGAGTAAGGCTTCGGGTAAGGGTTAGGGTTAGGGTTAGGGTAAGGTTTAGGGTATGGGAATGGTTTAAGGTACAGGTTAGTGTACGAGAACAGTTTAGTGTGAGCGTACATGTTAGCGCAAGGGTTATTTTTAGCGTATGGTTTAGGATTAGGGGACGGGTTTGGGTAAGGCTTCGGGTAAGGGTTAGGTTTAGGGTTAGGTTTAGGGTTAGGGTTAGGGGACGGGGACGGTTTAGGGTACATGTTAAGTTATGACAATGGTTTAGGGTGAGCGTACATGTTAGGGTACGGGTTAGTGTTAGCGTACGGCTTAGGATTAGGAGAGGGGTTAGGGTAAGGCTTCGGGTAAGGGTTAGGGGACGGGGACAATTTAGGGTACAGGTTAGGGTATGATAACGGTTTAGATTGAGCGTACGTGTTAGGGTACATGTTAGTGTTAGCGTACGGATTAGGATTAGGGGACGGGTTAGGGTAAGATTTGGGTTAAGGGATAGGGTTAGGGTTAGGGTTAGGGGACCGGGACGGGGATGGTTTAGGGTACATGTTAGGGTACGACAAAAGTTTAGGGTGAGCGCACATGTTAGGGTATGGGTTAGTGATAGACTACGGGTTAGGATTAGGGGACGGGTTAGGATAAGGCTTCGGGTAAGGGTTAGGGTTAAAGTTAGGGTTAGAGGACGGGGATGGGGAAGGGGACAGTTTAGGGTAAAGGTTACTGTACAACAACAGTTTAGGTTGAGCGTACGTGTTAGGGCACGGGATAGTGTTAGCGTACGGGTTAGGATTGGGGACGGGTTAGCGTAAGGTTCGGGTAAGGGTTAGGGTTAGGGTTAGGGTTAGGGTTAGTGTTAGGGGACGGGGACGGTCTAGGGTACAGGTTAGTGTACGACAACGGTTTATGGTGAGCCTACGTGTTAGGGTAAGTATTAGTGTTAGGGTACGGGTTAGGATTAGGGGACGGGTTAGGGTAAGGCTTCGGGTAAGGTTTAGGGTTAGGGTTATGGTTAGGGTTAGGGTACGGGGACAGTTTAGGGTACAGGTTAGGCTACGACAACACTTTAGGATGAGCGTACGTGTTAGGGCAACGGTTAGTGTTAGCGTATGAGTTAGGATTAGGGGACGGGTTAGGGTAAGGCTTCGGGTAAGTGTTAGGGTTAGGGGACGGGGACAGTTTAGGGTACAGGTTAGGGTACAATAACGGTTTAGGGTGAGCATACGTGATAGGGTATGGGTTAGTGATAGCGTACGGATTAGGATTAGGGGACGGGTTAGGGTAAGACTGCGGGTAAGGGATAGCGTTAGGGTTAAGGTTAGGGGACCGGGACGGGGATGCTTTAGGGTACAGGTTAGGGTACGACAAAGGTTTAGGGTGAGCGTTCATGTTAGGGTACGGGTTAGTCATATCCTACGGGTTAGAATTAGGGGACGAGTTAGGATAAAGCTTCGGGTAAGGGTTAGGGTTAAAGTTAGAGTTAGGGGACGGGGACGGGGAAGGGGAGGGTTTAGGGTACAGGATAGTGTACAACAACAGTTTAGGATGAGCGTACGTGTTAGGGTATGGGGTAGTGTTAGCGTACGGGTTAGGATTAGGGGACGGGTGAGGGTAAGGCTTCGGGTAAGGGTTAGGGTTAGGGTTAGGGGTAGGGTTAGGGGACGGGGACGGGGACAGTTTAGGGTATAGGTTAGGGTACGACAACGGTTTAGGGAGAGCGTATGTGTTAGGGTACGGGTTAGTGTTAGCGTACGGGTTAGGATTAGGGGACGGGTGAGGGTAAGGCTTCGGGTAAGGGTTAGGGTTAGGGTTAGGGTTAGGGTTAGGGTTAGGGGACGGGAACGGTTTAGGGTACATGTTAGGGTACGACAACGGTTTAGGGTGAGCGTATGTGTTAGGTTACGGGTTAGTGTTAGCGTACGGGTTAGGATTAGGGGACGGGTGAGGGTAAGGCTTCGGGTAAGGTTTAGGGTTAGGGTTAGGGTTAGGGGAAGGGGACGGGGACGGGGACACTTTAGGGTACAGGTTAGGTTACGACAATTGTTTAGGGTGAGCGTACGTGTTAGGGTACGGGTTAGTGTTAGCGTACGGGTTAGGATTAGGGGACGGGTGAGGGTAAGGCTTCGGGTAAGGGTTAGGGTTAGGATTAGGGTTAGGGTTAGGGTTAGGGGACGGGGACGGTTTAGGGTACAGGTTAGGGTAGGACAACGGTTTAGGGTGAGCGTACATGTTAGGGTACGGGTTAGTGTTAGCGTAAGGTTTAGGATTAGGGGACGGGTGAGGGTAAGGCTTCGGGTAAGGGTTAGGGTTAGGGTTAGGGTTAGGGTTAGGGTTAGGGTTAGGGGACGGGGACGGTTTAGGGTACAGGTTAGCGTAGGACAACGGTTTAGGGTGATCGTACGTGTTAGGGTACGGGTTAGTGTTAGCGTACGGGTTAGGATTAGGGGACGGGTGTGGGTAAGGCTTCGGGTAAGGTTTAGGTTTAGGGTTAGGATTAGGGTTAGGGGACGGGGACGGTTTAGGGTACAGGTTAGGGTACGACAACGGTTTAGGGTGAGCGTACGTGTTAGGGTACGGGTTAGTGTTAGCGTACGGGTTAGGATTAGGGGACGGGTGAGGGTAAGGATTTGGGTAAGGGTTAGGGTTAGTGTTAGGGTTAGGGGACGGGGACGGAGACAGTTTAGGGTACAGGTTATGGTACGACAACGGTTTACGGTGAGCGTACGTGTTAGGGTACGGGTTCGTGTTAGCGTACGGGTAAGTATTAGCGGACGGGTGAGGGTAAGGCTTCGGGTAAGGGTTAGGGTTAGGGTTAGGGTTAGGGTTAGGGTTAGGGGACAGGGGCGGTTTAGGGTACATGTTTGTGTACGACAACGGTTTAGGGTGAGCGTACGTGTTAGGGTACGCGTTAGTGTTAGCGTATGGGTTAGGATTAGGGGACGGGTGAGGGTAAGGCTTCAGGTAAGGGTTAGGGTTAGGGTTAGGGTTAGGGTTAGGGTTAGGGGACGGGACGGTTTAAGGTACAGGTTAGAGTACGTCAACGGTTTAGGGTGAGCGTACGTGTTAGGGTATGGGTTCGTGTAACCGTATCTGATAGGATTATGGGACGGGTTAGAGTAAGGCTTCGGGTAAGGGTTAGGGTTAGGGTTAGGGTAAGGTTTAGGGTATGGGAATGGTTTAAGGTACAGGTTAGTGTACGAGAACGGTTTAGTGTGAGCGTACATGTTAGCGCAAGGGTTATTTTTAGCGTATGGTTTAGGATTAGGGGATGGGTTTGGGTAAGGCTTCGGGTAAGGGTTAGGTTTAGGGTTAGGTTTAGGGTTAGGGTTAGGGGACGGGGACGGTTTAGGGTACATGTTAAGTTATGACAATGGTTTAGGGTGAGCGTACATGTTAGGGTACGGGTTAGTGTTAGCGTACGGCTTAGGATTAGGAGAGGGGTTAGGGTAAGGCTTCGGGTAAGGGTTAGGGGACGGGGACAATTTAGGGTACAGGTTAGGGTATGATAACGGTTTAGACTGAGCGTACGAGTTAGGGTACGTGTTAGTGTTAGCGTACGGATTAGGATTAGGGGACGGGTTAGGGTAAGATTTCGGTTAAGGGATAGGGTTAGGGTTAGGGTTAGGGGACCGGGACGGGGATGGTTTAGGGTACATGTTAGGGTACGACAAAGGTTTAGGGTGAGCGCACATGTTAGGGTATGGGTTAGTGATAGACTACGGGTTAGGATTAGGGGACGGGTTAGGATAAGGCTTCGGGTAAGGGTTAGGGTTAAAGTTAGGGTTAGAGGATGGGGATGGGGAAGGGGACGGTTTAGGGTAAAGTTTACTGTACAACAACAGTTTAGGTTGAGCGTACGTGTTAGGGCACGGGATAGTGTTAGCGTACGGGTTAGGATTGGGGACGGGTTAGCGTAAGGTTTGGGTAAGGGTTAGGGTTAGGGTTAGTGTTAGGGGACGGGGACGGTCTAGGGTACAGGTTAGTGTACGACAACGGTTTACGGTGAGCGTACGTGTTAGGGTACGTATTAGTGTTAGGGTACGGGTTAGGATTAGGGGACGGGTTAGGGTAAGGCTTCGGGTAAGGTTTAGGGTTAGGGTTATGGTTAGGGTTAGGGTACGGGGACAGTTTAGGGTACAGGTTAGTCTACGACAATGGTTTAGGATGAGCGTACGTGTTAGGGCAACGGTTAGTGTTAGCGTACGAGTTAGGATTAGGGGACGGGTTAGGGTAAGGCTTCGGGTAAGTGTTAGGTTTAGGGGACGGGGACAGTTTAGGGTACAGGTTAGGGTACAATAACGGTTTAGGGTGAGCATACGTGATAGGGTATGGGTTAGTGATAGCGTACGGATTAGGATTAGGGGACGGGTTAGGGTAAGACTGCGGGTAAGGGATAGCGTTAGGGTTAAGGTTAGGGGACCGGGACGGGGATGCTTTAGGGTACAGGTTAGGGTACGACAAAGGTTTAGGGTGAGCGTTCATGTTAGGGTACGGGTTAGTCATATCCTACGGGTTAGAATTAGAGGACGAGTTAGGATAAAGCTTCGGGTAAGGGTTAGGGTTAAAGTTAGAGTTAGGGGACGGGGACGGGGAAGGGGACGGTTTAGGGTACAGGTTAGTGTACAACAACAGTTTAGGGTGAGCGTACATGTTAGGGTATGGGGTAGTGTTAGCGTACGGGTTAGGATTAGGGGACGGGTGAGGGTAAGGCTTCGGGTAAGGGTTAGGGTTAGGGTTAGGGTTAGGGTTAGGGTTAGGGGACGGGAACGGTTTAGGGTACATGTTAGGGTACGACAACGGTTTAGGTTGAGCGTACGTGTTAGGGTACGGGTTAGTGTTAGCGTACGGGTTAGGATAAGGGGACGGGTGAGGGTAAGGCTTCTGGTAAGGTTTAGGGTTAGGGTTAGGGTTAGGGGAAGGGGACGGGGACGGGGACACTTTAGGGTACAGGTTAGGTTACGACAATTGTTTAGGGTGAGCGTACGTGTTAGGGTACGGGTTAGTGTTAGCGTACGGGTTAGGATTAGGGGAGGGGTGAGGGTAAGGCTTCGGGTAAGGGTTAGGGTTAGGATTAGGGTTAGGGTTAGGGTTAGGGGACGGGGACGGATTAGGGTACAGGTTAGGGTAGGACAACGGTTTAGGGTGAGCGTACATGTTAGGGTCCGGGTTAGTGTTAGCGTACGGTTTAGGATTAGGGGACGGGTGAGGGTAAGGCTTCGGGTAAGGGTTAGGGTTAGGGTTAGGGTTAGGGTTAGGGTTAGGGGACGGGGACGGTTTAGGGTACAGGTTAGCGTAGGACAACGGTTTAGGGTGAGCGTACGTGTTAGGGTACGGGTTAGTGTTAGCGTACGGGTTAGGATTAGGGGACGGGTGAGGGTAAGGATTCGGGTAAGGGTTAGGGTTAGTGTTAGGGTTAGGGTTAGGGGACGGGGACGGAGACAGTTTAGGGTACAGGTTAGGGTACGACAACGGTTTACGGTGAGCGTACGTGTTAGGGTACGGGTTCGTGTTAGCGTACGGGTAAGTATTAGCGGACGGGTGAGGGTAAGGCTTCGGGTAAGGGTTAGGGTTAGGGTTAGGGTTAGTGTTAGGGTTAGGGGACAGGGGCGGTTTAGGGTACATGTTTGGGTACGACAACGGTTTAGGGTGAGCGTACGTGTTAGGGTACGCGTTAGTGTTAGCGTACGGGTTAGGATTAGGGGACGGGTGAGGGTAAGGCTTCGGGTAAGGGTTAGGGATAGGGTTAGCGTTAGGGTTAGGGTTAGGTTATGGGGAGGGTTTAGGGTACCGGTTAGTGTACGACAACAATTTAGGGTGAGCGTATGTGATAGCGTACGGGTTAGGATTGGTGACGGGTTAGGGTAAGGCTTCGGGTGAGGGTTAGGGTTAGGTTTAGGGTTACGGTTAGGGGACGGGGATGGTTTAGGGTACAGGTTAGGGTACGACAACAGTTTAGGGTGAGCGTACGTGTTAGGGCAAGGGTTAATTTTAGCGTGCGGGTTAGGATTAAGGGACGGGTTAGTGTAAAGCTTCGGGTAAGGGTTAGAGTTATGGTTAGGGTTAGTGTTAGGGGACGGGACGGTTTAGGGTACAGGTTAGGGTACGACATTGGTTAAGGGTGAGTGAACGTGTTAGGGTACGGATTAGTGTTAGCGTACGGGTTAGGATTAGGGGACGGGTTAGGGTAAGGCTTAAGGTAACGGTTAGGGTTAGGGTTAGGGGACGGGGACGGTCTAGGTTACAGTTTAGTGTACAACAATGGTTTAGGGTGAGCGTACGGGTTAGGGTACGGCGTAGTGTTAGCGTACGGTTTAGGATTATGGGACGTGTTAGGGTGAGGCTTCTGGTAAGGGTTAGGTTTAGGTTTAGGGTTAGGGTTAGGGGACGGGGAAGGTTTAGGGTACAGGTTAGGATATGACAATGCTTTAGGTTGAGCGTACGTGTTAGGGTAGGGGTTAGTGTTAGCGTACGGGTTAGGGTTAGGGGACGGGTTAGTGTAAGGCTTCGGGTAACTGTTAGGGTTAGGGTTAGGTTTAGGGTTAGGGGACAGTGATGGTTTAGGGTACAGGTTAGTGTAGAACAATGGTTTAGTGTGAGCGTACGTGTTAGGTTATGGGTTAGTGTTATCGTACGGGTTAGGATTAGGGGACCAGTTAGGGTAAGGCTTTGGGTAAGTTTTAGGGTTAGGGTTAGGGTTAGGGTTAGGGTACCAGGACGGGGACGGTTTAAGGTACAGGTTAGGGGACGACAGCGGTTTAGGGTGATTGTACGTGTTAGGTAACGGGTTAGTGTTAGCGTACGGGTTAGGATTATTGGACGGCTTAGGGAAAGGCTTCGGGTAAGTGTTAGGGTTAGGTTTAGGGTTAGCGTTAGGGTTAGGGTTAGAGTTAGGGGATGGGGACGGTTTAGGGTACAGGTTAGGGTACGACAACGGTTTAGGGTGAGCGTACGTGTTACGACACGGGTTAGTGTTATCGTACGGGTTAGGATTGTGGACGGGTTAGGTTAAGGCTTCGGGTAAGGGTTAGGGTTAGGCTTAGGGTTAGGGGCCGGTTTAGTGTACAGGTTAGGGTACGACACCGGTTTAGGAGGAGCATACGTGTTAGGGTAACGTTTAGTGTTAGCGTACGGTTTAGGATTAGGGGACGGGTTAGGGTAAGGCTTCGGGTAAGTGTTAGGGTTAGGGTTAGGGTTAGTGTTAGGGGACGGGGACGGTTTAGGGTACAGGTTATTGTACGACAACGGTTTAGTGTGAGCGTACGTGTTAGGGCACGGGTTAGTGTTAGCGTACGGGTTAGGATTAGGGGGCGGGTAAGGGTAAGGCTTCGGGTAAGGTTTGGTTTAGGATTAGGGTTAGGGTTAGGGTTAGGGGACGGGGACGGTTTAGGGTACAGTTTAGGGTACGACAACGGTTTAGGGTGAGCGTACGTTTTAGGGTACGGTTTAGTGTTACCCTACAGGTTCGGATTTGGGGACGGGTTAGGTAAGGCTTTCGGTAAGGGTTAGGGATAGGGTTAGGGTTAGGGTTAGGTTTATGGTTAGGGGCCGGGGATGGTTTAGGGTACAGGTTAGGGTACGACAACAGTTTAGGGCGAGCGTACGTGTTAGGGTACTGGTTAGTGTTAGCGTAAAGTTTAGGATTAGGTGACGGGTTAGGGTAAGGCTTCGGGTAAGGGTTAGGGTTAGGGTTAGGGTTAGGGGACGGGTACGGTTTATGGTACAGGTTAGGGTACGACAACGATTTAGGGTGAGCGTACGTGTTAGGGTACAGATTAGTGTTAGGGTATGGGTTAGGATTAGGGGACGGGTTAGGGTAAGGCTTCCGGTAAGGCTTAGGGTTAGGGTTAGGGTTAGGGTTAGGGGACGGGGACGGTTTAGTGTACAGGTTAGCGTACGACAACGGTTTAGGGTGAGCGTACGTGTTAGGGCAGGGATTAGTGTTAGCCTACGGATTAGGTTTAGTAGACGATTTAGTGTAAGGCTTCGGGTATGGGTTAGGGTTACGGTTAGGGTTAGGGTTAGGGTTAGGGTTAGGGGACGGGGACGGTTTAGGGTACAGGTTAGGGTACGACAACGGTTTAGGGTGAGCGTACGTGTTAGGGTACGGGTTAGTGTTAGCGTACGCGTTAGGATTGAAGGACGAGTTAGGGTAAGGCTTTGGGTAAGGGTTAGGGTTAGGGTTAGGGTTAGGGGACGGGGACGGGGATGGTTTAGCGTACAGTTTAGGGTGTGATAACGTTTTAGGGTTAGTGTACGTGTTAGGGTACGGTTTAGTGTTAGCGTACGGTTTAGGATTAGGGTACGGTTTAGGGTAAGGCTTCGGGTTAGGGTTAGTGTTACGGTTAGAGTTAGGGTTAGGGTTAGGGGACGAGGACTGTTTAGGGTACAGATTAGTGTAAGACAACGATTTAGTGTGAGCGTACGTGTTAGGGTACGGGTTAGAGTTAGCGTACGGGTTGGGATTAGCGGTTGGGTTAGGGTAAGGCTTCAGGTAAGGTTTAGGGTTAGGGTTAGGTTTAGAGTTAGGTTTAGGGACGGGGACGGTTTAGGGTACAGGTTAGAGTACGACAACGGTTTAGGGTGAGCGTACATGTTAGGGTACGTGTTAGTGTTAGCATACGGATTAGGATTAGGGGACGGGTTAAGGAAAGGCTTCGGGTAAGGGTTAGGGTTAGGGTTAGGGTTAGGGTTAGGGTTAGGGGACAGGAATGGTTTAGTGTAGAGGTTAGGGTACGACAACAGGGTGAGCGTACGTGTTAGGGTAGGTGTTAGTGTTAGTGTACCGGTTAGGATTAGGGGACGAATTACTGTAAGGCTTCGGGTAAGGGTTAGGGTTAGGGTTAGGGTTAGGGCACGGGGACGGTTTAGGGTACAGATTAGGGTACTACAACAGCTTAGGGTGAGCGTACGTTTTAGGGTACGGGTTAGTGTTAGCGTACGGTTTAGGATTAGGGGACGGGTTAGGGTAAGGCTTCGGTAAGGGTTAGGGTTAAGGTTAGGGGACAGTGATGGGGACGGTTTAGGGTACAGGTTAGGGTACGACAACGTTTTAGGGTGAGCGTACGTGGTAGGGTTGGTCTTAGTGTTAGCATATGGGTTAGGATTAGGGGACAGGTTAGGGTAAGGCTTCGGGTAAGGGATAGGGTTACGGTAAGGGTTAGGGTTAGCGTTAGGGGACGGGGACTGTTTAGGGTACATGTTAGTGTACGACAACGGTTTAGGGTGAGCGTACGTGTTAGGGTACTGGTTAGTGGTAGCGTACGGTTTCGGGTTAGGGGATGGGTTAGGGTAAGGTTTCAGGTAAGGTTTAGGGTTAGGAGTAGGGTTAGGGTATGGGGACGGGGACGGTTTAGGGTACAGATTAGGGTACGACAACCGTTCGTATGAGCGTAGGTTTTATGGTACGGTTTAGCGTTAACGTACTTTTTAGGATTAGGTGACAAGATAGGGTAAGGATTCGGGTAACGGTTTGGTTTAGGGTTAGGGTTAGTGTTAGGGGACGGGGACGGTTTAGGGTACAGGTTAGGGTACGTTAACCATTTAGGGTGTGCGTACGTGTTAGGGTACGGGTTAGTGTTACCGTTCGGGATAAGATTATGGGACGTGTTAGGGTAAGGCTTCGGGTAAGAGTTAGGGTAGGGTTAGGGTTAGGGTTAGGGTTAGGGGACGGGGACGGTTTAGGGTACAGGTTAGGGTATGACAACGATATAGGGTGAGTGTACGTGTTAGGGTACGGGTTAGTGTTAGCGTACGGGTTAGGATTTGGGGACGCGTTAGGGTAAGGTTTCGGGTAAGGGTTAGGGTTAGGGTTAGGGTTAGGGGACAGGGACGGTTTAGGGTACAGGTTAGGGTATGACAACGTTTTAGGGTGAGCGTACGTGTTAGGGTAGGTTTAGTGTTAGCGTACGGGTTAGGATTAGGGGACATGTTTGGGTAAGGCTTCGGGTAAGGGTTCGGGTTAGGGTTAGAGTTAGGGTTAGGGGATGGGGAGGTTTTAGCTTACAGGTTAGCGTACGACAACGGTTTAGTGTGAGCGTACGTGTTAGGTATGTGTTAATGTTAGCGTAGGTGTTAGAATTAGGGGATGGCTTAGGCTAAGGCTTCGGGTAAGGTTTAGGGTTAGGGTTACGGTTAGGGTTAGGGAACGGGGACGGTTTAGGTTACAGGTTAGGGTACGACAACGGTTTAGGTTGAGCGTAAGTGTTAGGGTACGGGTTAGTGTTAGCGTACGGGTTAGGATTAAGGGACGGGTTAGTGTAAGGCTTCCGGTAAGTGTTAGGGTTTGGCTTAGGGTTAGGGGACGGGGACGGGGACCGTTTAGGGTACACGGTGGGTACGACAACGGTTTAGGGTGAGCGTACATCTTATGGTATGGGTTAGTGTTAGCGTACGGATTAGGATTAGGGGACGGGTTAGGGTAAGGCTTCGGTTAAGGTTTAGGGTTAGAGTTAGGGTTAGGGTTAGGGTTACGAGACGGGGACGGTTTAGGGTACAGATTAGTGTACGACAACGGTTTAGGGTGAGTGTACGTGTTAGGGCACAGGTTAGTGTTAGTGTACGAGTTAGGATTAGGGGACGTGTTAAGGTAAGGCTTCGGGTAAATGTTAGTGTTAGGGTTAGGGTTAGGGTTAGGGGACCGGGACGGTTTGGGGTACAAGTTAGGGTACGACAACGGTTTAGGGTGAGCGTACGTGTTAGGGTACAGGTTAGTATTAGCGTATGGGTTAGGATTACGTGACGGGTTAGGGTAAGGATTCAGGTAACAGTTAGGGTTAGGGTTAATTTTAGGTTTAGGGTAAGGGGACGGGGATGGTTTAGGGTACAGGTTAGGGTACGACAACGGTTTAGGGTGAGTGAACGTGTTAGGGTACGGGTTAGTTTTAGCGTACGGGTTAGGATTAGGTGACGGGTTAGTGTAAGGCTTCAGGTAAGGTTTAGTGTTAGGGTTAGGGTTAGGGGACCGGGACGGTTTAGGGTACAGGTTAGGGTACGACAGCAGTTTAGGTTGAGCGTACGTGTTATGGTATGGTTTAGTGTTAGCGGACGGGTTAGGATTAGGGGACGGGTAAGGGTAAGGCTTCGGGTAAGGATTAGGGTTAGGGTTAGGCTTACGGTTAGGTTTAGGAGTCGGGGACGATTTAGGGTACAGGTTAGGGGAAGACAACGGTTTAGGGTGAGTGTACCTGTTGGGTACGGGTTAGTGTTTGCGTACGGGTTAGGATTAGGGGAAGGGTTAGGGTAAGGCTTCAGGTAAGGGTTAGGGTTAGGGTTAGGGTTAGGGGAAGGGGACTGTTTATGGTACAGGTTAGAGTGCGACAACATTTTAGGCTGAGCGTACGTGTTAGGGTACGGGTTAGTGTTAGGGTACGGGTTAGGATTAGGGGATGGGTTCGGTAAGGCTTCGGGTAACGGTTAGGTTTAGGGTTAGGGTTACGGTTAGGGTGAGAGGATGGGGACGGGGACAGTTTAGGTTACACGTTAGAGTACGACAACGATTTAGGGTGAGCGAACATGTTAGGGTACGGGTTAGTGTTAGCGTGCGTGTTAGGATTAGGGGACGGGTTAGTGTAAGACTTCGGGTAAGGGTTAGGGTTAGGGTTAGGGTTACGGGACAGGGACGGTTTACTGTACAGGTTAGGGTACGTCAGCGGTTTAGGGTGAGCATACGTGTTAGGGTACGGGTTAGTGTTAGCGTACCGGTTAGGATTAGGGGACGGGTTAGGGGAAGGCTTCGGGTAAGGGTTAGGGTTAGGGTTAGCATTAGGTTTACGGGACGGGGACGGTTTAGGCTACAGGTTAGGGTAGGACAAAGTTTTAGTGTGACCGTATGTTGTAGGGTATGGGTTAGTGTTAGCGTACGGTTTAGGATTATTGGACGGGTTAGTGTAAGGCTTTGGGTAAGGGTTAGGGTTAGGTTTAGTTTTAGGGTTAGGGGACGGGGACGGTTAAGGGTACACGTTAGGGTATGACAACGGTTCAGGGTGAGCGTACGTGTTATGGTACGGGTTAGTGTTAGTGTACGGGTTAGTATAAGGGGACGGGTTAGAGTAAGGCTTCGGGTAAATGTTAGGGTTACGGTTAGGGGATGGGGACGGTTTAGGGTACAGGTTAGGGTACAACAACAGTTTAAGTTGAGCGTACGTGTTAGGGTACCGGTTAGTGTTAGCGTACGGGTTACGGTAAGGCTTTGGGTAAAGGTTAGGGTTAGGGTTAGGGTTAGGGTACGGTGACGGTTTAGGGTACAGGTTAGGGTACGACAACGTTTTTGGGTGAGCGTACGTGTTAGGGTATGGTTTAGTGTTAGCGTACGGGTTAGGTTTAGGGGACGGTTTAGCGTAAGGCTTCGGGTAAGGCTTAGGGTTAGGTTTAGGGTAAAGCGACGGTTTAGGGTACAGGTTAGGGTACGACAACGGTTTAGGTTGAGCGTATGTGTTAGGGTT